>NC_139644.1:4164943-4307443 GCF_964638095.1 Poromitra crassiceps | reverse complement strand
GAGCTGTCGCCTCACAGCTAGAAAAGGTCCTGGGTTCGATTCTCACCTGGGACGCTGTGAGCGCTGAAGGAGTGCGTGCCCGTCCACATGTCCTCGAGTGCCCACTGCCCGGGTGGGGTCGTCAAAAAAGGGCCTTTCTGTGTGGAGTTTGCATGTTCTCCCCGTGCCTCCCGGGGGTTTCCTTCATATAGGAACCCCACACCAAAAACATGCAATATCCTGGTTGCTGAAGTGGTGCCTCCTCTGGTCGTTAGGGGCGCCTGTTCAGAGGGAGGGGAACTCGTTGGAATAGCGTGATCCTCCCACGTGCTATGTCCTACCAGTGAAGCTTCCCCTGTCAGGTGAAAAGAAGCGGCTGGCTAACTGCCCATGTTTCGGAGGAAGCATGGAGCCAGTTTTGGCTCTCCCCAGATCGGCAGAGGGTGGAGCAGCAACCAGGATAAATACAATTAAATTAGCACTAATGGGGGATAAAAATGGGATAAAAAAAAAAAAAGGTCCCTACCCCTCAAAATCAGACTGGATCTCTGCAGGTGTTCACTCTGGCTGGTCTAGCCTGGCTGGTCTCAGGTCAGTAGTCGGTCGGAGATAGCATCTGCACGCCGGGGGACGCGAAGACCTCACCTAACGGTTTCCCCTGTCTTTTAGACTAACTTTTCTGCCAAATCATGCGGTTCTTCCCCCACTATTACCCCATACCTGTAAGTAACTTTTTCCACCAACACTTCCTCAATTCCCACACCTGCAAACCCCAAACCGGACCTTGCCCCATAGTTACTTCCCAATTCCATCCTTACTTCATCTGACCACCCAAATATGGCTCGTGTCAGGTCAGCCTAGGTCAGCCTAGGTCAGCCTAGGTCAGCCTAGGTCAGCCTAGGACATACTTAACTTAACTCCATTCACGCTTAATATAAATGTGTGTGCATGTGTCATCTAAAACTCACACACATCCCCAGGCCCTGTGCCCACCACACACACACACACACACACACACACACACACACACACACACACACACACACACACACACACACACACACACACACACACACACACACACACACACACACACACACACACACACACACACACACACACACACACACACACACACACACATTTCCAGGCCCTGTACAGTATGTGTGTGTGTGTGTGTGTGTGAGTAACCGAACATTAAACCCTGTATATGAGTATACATCCCCACATCTCTTAACCATACTTAACCACAGTCATATAAATTACAACAATACAATTGATTAAATTTTATCCTGCGGCTGCACCCGTCACAGAACATCACTCCTCCGCTTAAGGTGCTCATAGGTGCTCGTTGACCTGCGGGATGCTGATCATAAGCCACAAGGGGCTCGAACCGTACTAATTTTGACACCCCCTCCAGAGAGAGAGGATGAACAGGGCGATACTCTGGAGAGGATGAACAGGGCGATACTCTGGAGAGGATGAACAGGGCGATACTCTGGAGAGGATGAACAGGGCGATACTCTGGAGAGGATGAACAGGGTGATACTCTGACTAAAATATCCTTAAGTGTATACTAAGCATCAAGACTTGGATCAGCAGGGTACAAAGTTGAATATAGAATCAGCTGTTTCAGCTAACACTACACCATCAACTAACACTACTGATAAACTACTGATATCTATCTGTTGCGCTCCTTCACAGGAAGTGGCTAACACCTTGGAGCAGTTTTTGGTAAACAGGAACCATCACCTGAGCGGGTTTCAAGTGGAAAACACTTTCAGTCAACCAAACAGGAAAGTAGATATCATCTCTACCAAATCCATTTGATGTTTCGAGAAAATGGGTTGCGTGGAATCCGACCAGCTAAGTGATGATGAGGGCATATGGAGAAAAAGGAGAAAACTCTGCAGCCTTGACCAAGCCAAACTACACACAGACACGCACACACACACACACACACACACACACACACACACACACACACACACACACACACACACACACACACACACACACACACACACACACACACACACACACACACAGTATGTGTGAGGACTCTCTGTCCTCTCCCCTCTCTCACATTCCCACTGCTCTCCTTCCCCTGCGCCCTCCCACCTCTCCTTCTCTGTTCTCTCCTCCTCTCTGCCCTCTCCTCCCTCTCACACTCCCCCTGCTCTCCCTCCCCTGCACCCTCTCCTTCTCTGTTCTCTCCTCCTCCACATTTCCCATTTCTCCCCACCCTCGCCCTAATCCGGGCCCGTATCCTACTCCCTCCCCTCCCCCAACCCTAGACCCTACCCCTACCCTGGCTCTCCCTCCCCTGCACCCTCATCTCTCCTCCTCTGTTCTCTCCTCCTCCACATTTCCTATTTTCTCCCCACCTCCCCCCTCTCCTCCCTCCTCCCTCTCCCTCCCTCCTCCACTCTCCTGCTTTCTTCAAATGTTCAAATGTTATCTTTATTCTGTATATTCTTGTTACTGTGTGTTAGCTAGAATCAGCTAGACATACTTTCTGTGAAGCCCTCTGAGACATGCTTGTGAATTAGGGCTATATAAATAAACTTGACTTGACTTGACTTGACACACACACACACACACACACACACACACACACACACACACACACACACACACACACACACATCCAGGTAGCCTAATCCCCATTATTCCATTGTGACAAATTTAGCTTAACTGTGTAGCCATCTCCTTAAACTTGAGAATATGAAATTCACACTCAGGAGGTTCGACAAATAAATTCTTCTCCGTATGGCAACCTTTCATTTCTTATTTTGAAAGTTTACCGACTCTTCTACCAGAATAATATTTTATTGTACTTTATTAATCTGCTCACCTAATATATCTATCAGAGGCTAGCCTATGAACCTAGTCAATTAGATCAACTTATACCTCAAATGTGTGCAGGCAACTTTGTGGGGGTGTCGCTACAGGATATATTTGTAGGGGGGTTGTTGTACTAATGGAGGGATGTGGGGTTTCTCTGGGTAGCAGCACATGCAGGAGCTGAGGGAAACGAGGTGGATGAGAAGCTATAAGGCCAGTTTGGATAGAGATGGTGTGGATGTGCAGGATGGAGAAGATAGAGATGGTGTGGATGTGCAGGATGGAGTGTCGCAGCATCATTAGTGTGGCAGGTATCACAGAGGGAGACAATTATACAGCATCCAACCATCTGTCAAAGCTGGCAATGGAGTGAGCATGCCTCGAATAGCCGCTACATATAGATGATATCAAAGTGAGCAGGTTAAGACCAGTGTGGGACAAGTTACTTTCAAAATGTAATATATTACATATTACTAGTTACTTTCATTTAAAAGTAATACGTTACTTTACAATATTACTGTCTGTGTAGAGTAACTCTTTTGCATTACTTTCACTGTAGTAACAGCAGTAGCAGAATGACATCGCCGCACCGGAACCATCCCAAAAACTTATTTCAACCGCCTTGAAGTCAGTGTTACCAATCCAAAATTGTAAATGTTATCCTTTTCCTTTGTTATTGTCATCTGTAGTGGTTATTTGCATAAAAACACACAGTTTGATTAGGAAATGATTTAAATATGTGCTTTGATTAATTTTTTTTTAACTCAATTTGTAACTTGAGTTACTTGACAAAGTAACCTGTATAATATTACTGAAATCCCGTAAGCAATAAGTTATATTACTGAGTTACTGCTAAAAGTAATATATTACATGTAATATGTTACTTTTGTAATGAGTTACCCCCAACAGTGGTTAAGACTGGGACATTGTGGGCGAGCAAGTGGCCTGCTGTTAATGAAAACCTGAGCAATGTGGAGTTCTGTAGGCGACAACAACAACAACAACAACAACAACAACAACAACAACAACAACAACAACAACAACAACAACAACAACAACAACAACAACAACAACAACAACAGACTGGCACTCTGCCAGGGAAAGGAGCTGGGACTGTTGATAGAACTGGGCAAATTAGGAGTTCAAAGCTTTTCCCTTCAAACACTGCTGGGTGCCTCAAATAAAGAGTGCTAGAGAAGTAGTTCACTCCCTAAAACCACAGACCTGTATCAAAAGATATAGGTCACAAAGGCGGTGACGTACTATATACACCAGTGTACACCACTGAGACAGAGATGGGCAGTATTTAAAATACGCATTTCAAATACATTTGTGTATTTTGTCATTTGTATTTGGCTGGACCGAGAAAAATAAGATGTAATTTGTATCAAATTACTTTCAGACCTTTTTTTGTGTGTATTTTAAATACATTCAAGATTCAAGATTCAAGATTTTTATTGTCACTCCATGGTACAAGTATCACGTGTGAAATTATTGTGCTGTGAACTACGTTTACAACATAGTACAGATATATCAGGGCATATGAGTGCAAAAACAACAAGAGACACAACAAGCAATAAGGCAGTATAGTGATAAGACAAGTCAGAGACAGTGGCATATTCACTGCACATAGGTGCACATGTCCTGTGCATACTTTAAATGTGTGTAACCCCATTACCCCCGTGTAACACCATTACATAAAATAATTGTTTTGTATAATGTAATGTACTTTTCTTCTCAAATTGACACATTTTAAACATCGACACAGGTTTAAATTGTGGAATAAAGAAAACAAAATGTGAGATGTCACTTCTACTCCGCCTCTGATTGGCTTACCCTCAGAACAATCTCAGCCACACATCAGAGGCAGTGTGGTGGGGAACTAGTACTGAAGCCTCGTGTTGGTGGAAATTCCCCCAGAGATAAAGTACTAAATGTGATGATTAGATATTGCATGCTAAGGCAAACACTGTCCTATCTGCAAATGAAAGTGTTTACTGCAAACCAGTGTATCATATTAGAGAGACACAGCTAACGCTAATTCAACAAAACAAAACAATAACAACAATAACAAAGGATGGTTTGGTTCTGAGCTTTAACGGGGTCCATGAACCATGAGTGCCCCTGACCCTCTGATTAAAGCTGTGATGAACCCGACACAGTGCCTCATTAGACCAGGCTGATAGTAGGGAGTAGAAGTCTAATACTATAGCCTGAATGATTACAGGCCTGTTGATTTAACTGTTGTCATGAAGGTGTTTGAGCGACTGGAACCAAGACAAATTCCTATCAACTTTTGTTGACATGGCAATAAAATCTTTGAAATCTTGAATCTTGAATCTTGGTCTGTAACCATCTATCCACTGTTGAGATGGGCAGGAAGTACAACAAGCCTAGTGTTGGTGGAAGTTCCCCCAGAGATACTAAATGAGATGATTAGATATTGCATGCTAAGGCAAACACTGTCCTATCTGCAAATGAAACGGTTTACTGCAAACCAGTGTATCATGTTAGAGAGACACAACTCGTATAAAAATACATCTCCGTGCCCAACTCAGCTCTACAAAATGGATAAATGATAGACTGCTGTTTTATTGTTTTATTGAACAGATCTGTGTATATTTCTTGTTTTTAGTATTATTTGTAATTGTCTTGCTGTTGTTTTTTAATTGTAGGACTTTATGTTTGCTCCCCTCTTGGCAGGTCACCCTTGCAAAAGAGACTACACGTCTCAATGGCTTTTTCTCCTGGTTAAATAAAGGATAAATAAATAAATAAAATACATACATGTATACTGCTACAAAGCTGACAGCATAGCAGGTTCCGCTCACCATGAATGCCATACTGCGGCAACTTGAAGTACCATTGTTACATGGTCCTGAAAAGTAAGCTTTTGTGGTGGAATAAATAATGCTGTTGTATTTATATGCGTGCAGCATGTTAAATAAAGACTATGTGACAATTTACTGACATGTTGGATGTGAAGTTGTTTAAAGGAGACCTACTATCATAACATAACTCTCATAACAGATCTCATATCTATGGCTAAACATGGTCAAAGCTCCAAAACGTGAGGTTACTGTAACCTGTAGAAATGCTGCCTGTAACTCAAAAGCCCTCACAGAAGGCAATGAACAGCTGAAGTGAAGGAGAAATCAGTTGTGCTGAAAAACAACTGAAATGGAAGAAGTGTAATGTGTTAGAGGGTACACAAAGGAGAATACTGCCACAGAGGACTAAAGAGATGATTTACCATCTAAAGAAACATTTGAGAAGCTGGAATCAGAGAATTAAGACATTTTTCCTTAAATAAATGGCTCAAAATGATTAATAGATTATCAAAATAGGAAATTAATGTAAAATTTCGCAATGAATCGATGAATTGACTAATCGTTGCAGCTCTTTATCAGTTTTTATAAAGTTTATTTTTATATCTCTTTGAAGATTTTTTTTTTGAGTTTGAGTTTTTTATCCACACATATGCATAAAATAACAACATTGGAACTAATGAATAATGCATAATATGTGAACATGGTCCCCATAGAAGCTATTTAAAGCTTATGGTTGGGGCCATAACAGAAAACAAGGAGGGGATGTGGCCTACATATATTACAGACATAGAATAGAATACCTTTATTGTCATTGCAACTTGTACAACGAAATTCATTTTGTGCAGTACCAAGCTACGTAGGAGGAAGAAAAAAAGAAAAAAAAGTAACTAAGTCTAAAATAAATGTATCCTACATAATACCACATGCAATGGATAAAAAGACAAGATAATAGAATAAAATAAGTATTAAGAAGGGGCAGCATTCGTATCATGTGCGTCATAACATAGGACATTAAAGTGCAGCATACGTATCATGTGCGTCTTACTAAATGACATAAAGTGCGATGTGTAAACAATAGATTCATACTACAGATAAGAGATCCCAGATCAATTTGTGGACAAAACAATTATTACTTGGGCTTACACATTCAAGTAGAAATATAATTATGGAGTTATTTGAGGTTGCGGTTCAAGGTGAGTATAAACATTTCAAATACAAATATGAATATGGGCTCCACATTTGTTACTTGGCATTGGGATTCAAGATGAAAGTATGTTACGAAAACAGGTAAGAGCATAGCAGTTGTTTCCTGAGGTTGTGTTTAAATGTGTAGATGGAGCGTGAGGTTTTCAAACTTTCATCGAGCTCGTTCCAGATCTGCGGTCCCCGCCACACCACACTCATGCTAGTGCATTTTAGCCTCCGCTTTTTCCCCGTGATAAGATGTGTGTTTCTGGTGTGGTGGGTGGTGATGGATGATGAAGATGGTGTGCTTATGGCCTTCAATCAGATAGTACAGAAATATGAGGTAGGGTGAATGGAGGTATTATGGGACATAGCGTATTATGGGACACTTAAGCTATAGAGGCTATATTTTCTTGCCTGATAAGTGAAAATAAAAACTTTTTTTTCTGAGCCCTACCTGTGAAACTACACAATCAAAATCGCATGCCCTCATTGGTGTGACATCACATATGTGCGCGGGGCAAGCTTCAAACAGGAGGTTGACCCTGCAGGGCATGAGGTGAGGAAAATGACATAAGCTTTAGCTAGTTTTCATCATAAGGTCATAAAATTCTCATAGCTAATATATTGCACAAACTTTTGATGGAACATGAATATGATGCATGTTTGCAACCAAAAACAAAACAAAAACAAAACAAAACAAAGTTTTATTTTTGGAATTAGGTTGTTTTCATTTTGTCCCATAATACGAAACACGGTTTCGTATTATGGGACAGTATGTTTTCATATTATGGGACAGTGCTAAAAGGCTTTGCTAATGAACAAAATTATCAACCTTGCAATAGAGAACCATTGTTTATTCTCTAGAATAGATTAGTGGTTATCAACAAATAGGCAGGCAAACAAAACTGACCACTTCAATTGGTTAATATTAATAGACTCAACGGAATCATCCTAACCCTAACCCCAACCCTCAACTTAATCATCCCAGCCTGACCTTCAACTTAATCATCCTAACATTAACCCCAACCCTCAACTTAATCATCCTAACCCTAACCCCAACCCTCAACTTAACCATCCCAACCCAACCCCTCAACTTAATCATTCTAACCCTAACCCTCAACTTAACCATCCCAACCCAACCCCTCAACTTAATCATCCTAACCCTAACCCCACCCCTCAACTTAATCATCCTACAGTATATCTAACCCCAACCCTCAACTTAATCATCCTAACCCTAACCCTCAACTTAATCATCCTAAACCTAACCTACTGTTAACTCAACAACTAAGGGGGTTGTTGTGACAGTGAGGGCAAGCCGATTGTTGTTTGAATTGTTTACAGAGTTTTAAACATTAAATAAAACAGTTTAAATGAACATGGAGTCTTAATTTATAAAGATTAATAGGAAAAGTAAGATGTGCATGTCAGATTATATCAAAGTAGGAATTAAATTGTGCAGTAAATGCTTACACTAGCCTAAATCCATCATAAGGCATCTGTCCCATAATACGAAACATTGTGTCCCATAATACGAAACATTACAGAAAAAAGGGATTTTGGGTCAGTTCACACAAAAGAGGATGCCACGCCTCCTTGGAATATAATGTAACCTTCATTCCACCTCAGAAGGTTAGGTAACATCTTGACTATTACAGAAATGTATCATGTGTTGGGCTATTTTTTTTAATTGATGGCAAGAAAGCTTCCACAAGGCGAAAAGTCAAAAAGTGTCCCATAATACCTCCATTCACCCTATCTAAACATGATCTTTTTAATTTATTTCAGATAAGAGACTATATTGAGAAAAACACAACCCTGTTAACTGATCTTAATGTCTCTGATATTGAAAGGCGGGTGTTTTCTACAGTAGGAGATACATCAATTAGCGCCTTATACTATATTAAGCAGTTACTGCTTTACAAGAACTAAGACTGAGCTGGGAGAGAGAACTGGGCATAGAGATCACAAAAGACATGTGGGAGGATATTTGGGTCAATAGGAAAAATAGATCTATCTGTAACTGAACCAGGGCATTGCAATTGAACATTCTACACAGAGTGCACTTATCACCTAACCTTGCTTGCAAGATGGATAACCTCGCGAGATCAAAAGAGATTCTCTCGACCTAATAGTGAAACGTAATGTGAAGCTAAACCGTCCATCTGGCAGCGTCAGGTTACTCATCACCTGGTCACCTCTCCAAATTTAAGTCCACGGCCTCCCCAATGTGCCCAAAATCTCTGGTCCTGCCCCAAATTACAAAAATATTGAGAATCTATCCTGCATGAAATTCAGACTATATTAGGTATTGAACATTGTCATTTCACCTCAGTCTTTCTAGTGTGCACATTATGAATGTATAGAAAACTCTTTAATGTCCTGACCTGACATACTGTGCAAGAAACAATATATGACTCCAGTGGATTTCTGATAAGGCTCCACAATCTGTGTTGGAATAGGATCATAATGGAACATAAGCTGCTAGACCTCCTAGCCTGTCTTCACTTCAAGAGAGCTCACTTCACTTCCACAACATGTGGGAGGAGCCATTTCTTCAATATACAAATGTGAGTGTATCTGCCATCCTATTTAGAGCCTTTGTCTAAAATATGTATGCTGTGTGTGTGTGTGTGTGTGTGTGTGTGTGTGTGTGTGTGTGTATGTGTGTGTGTGTGTGTGTGTGTGTATGTGTGCACGTGCGCGTGTGCGTGTGTGTGTGTGTGTGTGTGTATGTGTGCACGTGCGCGTGTGCGTGTGTGTGTGTGTGTGTGTGTGTGTGTGTGTGTGTGTGATAATGTAACAATTGACCTGTTTAAGAAAGAAAGTAGCTGAGCCTTTTTTGTTGTTGTTGTTGTTGTTGTATGTGTCATTTTGTTTCGTTGGGTTGCTCTTCTGCTTTGCTTTATTGGTCTATATGTCTGCAACCACATGTTTGTTTATAACTAAAGCTAATAAACATTTTTCAAAAGAAGAAAATGTATTTTTATTTTATGTATTTTCAAAATATGTATTTGTATTTCAAATACATTTTTCAGACCAGTATTTACAATACAAAATGTACAATACAATATAAAAAAAATGTTGAGCAAGTATTTGTAATTTTGTATCAAAATACTTTTTGATGTATTTTCGCCCATCAACCAAACCAAACCAAACCAAACCAAACCAAACCAAACCAAACCAGTGTGAGGCAGCAATGCACTAACCCGTGCCTACTCTGCCAGAAACAAAGAAGAAGAAGAAGAAAAGGAACGTTCAAGGCTTGTTTCCGCAGGGGTCTATTTTTATGAAACACCGTCGTCTTGTGATTCACCGAAGTTGTGACACGACCGACAGAAGATGGAAACAAAATACAGTAGCTTGGGTTGCCAGCTATAAACCAGGGACTTTATTATTGGTTTATTTTTATTAATTTAATTCGTTTATTATTAGTTATTTGTCATGTATACTCGTTGGTAAATGAGTAATGTAATGGAGCAAACAGACAGCGTCAACGCAGATCCTGTTCAGAGTATTGAGGGTGAGTCCGTCTGTCAGCAAGCGGTCTGTTTTGAACCTTTTGAGTAGTAAAGCAGGTATAACCAATACCATTAACGTGCCTGTTTATACAGCAGCCGTTTTGTGTCTAAAGGGGGGGGGGGGGGGAAGTAAACACAACCAAAACATGAATGAGAGTTCCTAACTTCTAATCTAGTTTGTGTTCCAGTGCTGGGGTCGATGTTTTGGTTGCACCTGCCTTTTGAGACAAAATGGTTGCTGTGAAAAAGGCCTAACAATGTTACTGGTTACACCTGCTTTACTTCCTGCTTTAATGTTAGTGGTTACTGGTTACACCTGCTTTACTTCCTGCTTTAATGTTAGTGCTTACTGGTTACACCTGCTTTACTTCCTGCTTTTACCACCTCAAAACGGTTGCTGTGAAATGGGCCCATTAACGTTATTGACAGATGATCAAGTGCCGGAGTTTGCTCAAACTGCTCCTCATTTATTCATCATCATAGGTCGTTGCTCACGATGGCGCAACTGGACTGGATTCTGGTGAGTCTCTTTTTGACTTTCTTCCAAAAACGTCAAAATCTAAACATGAAGAAATGAGCTATTCATGTCAAAAGAACATACAAATATATAATGTAACAACAATGCCTCTTATTTATTTACGAAGCCCTGATTGGACAGCTTCCTTTGTATTTGTCTTCACTTCTTACGCACACTAACACTCACGGTCTCACATTAGACTGTCTATCCCGCGTGTGAAAGACTGCATGTTCTTTTCTTTCCCTGACAGATGGAACAAACAGGCTCCAGGACACTTTCAGTGATGTGATCTCACTATCACTTGTCTTGCACGCGGCGAGCAAACACATGCAGTCACACGGAGTCACTATCACTTGTCTTGCACGCGGCGAGCAAACACATGCAGTCACACGGAGTCACTATCACTTGTCTTGCACGCGGCGAGCAAACACATGCAGTCACACGGAGTCACTATCACTTGTCTTGCACGCGGCGAGCAAACACATGCAGTCACACAGAGTCAGTGATCAACGCAAATCCAGCGCACCTGGGAAGCAAAACATGTCATGAAATACTCAAACTCCCAAGATTCCTGTCGGCACCATTGAGATACATATGAAAAGTTGGAGCAACTGACCTCTCTGGAGTCATTTAGATTAGATTAGATTAGATTCTTTAATGAGCACACAGCCAGGCGGGTGGAATTTGTTTTCAGTACAGTTCATATGTAAGCAATGGTCCAACATTAAACATCATAATACATACATAAAACACAATAACAGTACACAATACAGTCATAGCAGCAGTGATATGGGGGTTGTTACAGAGAGTTCAGTGTCCTTATAGCAGTGGGGAAGAAACTGTTTTTAAAACGGGTTGTCTTGGTGGGCAGAGACCTGTAGCGCCTCCCGGAGGGCAACAGCTGGAAGATGTGGTGTGCTGGGTGAGTGGGGTCAGAAATTATTTTTTTAGCTCTATTTATTGTCCTTTGGCGGTGGAGTGATTCAAGTGACGGAAGGGGGGCGTGGATTATTTTGGAGGATTTATTGATGATTCTCTGTAGTTTGTTTTTGGATTGAGTGTCCAGACTGCTGTACCAAACTGTTATGGAGAAGGTGAGGATGCTTTGTATGATGGCCAGGTAGAAGCGGAGCAGGAGATGTTTTTTTATTCTGAATTCTTTGAGCTGACGGAGGAAGAAGAGTCTCTGATTGGCTTTTTTGTAGATGTGATCTGTGTTGGTTTTCCATTTGAGGTTATTACTTATGTGAATGCCAAGAAATTTGAATGAGTCCGTGGTGCTTATTGGTTTGTCGGAGATGAGTATGGGGGTTTTGGGGTGTGGCTGGAGCATGGAATTTAGAATACTCTTGACGGTACCTAAAACGTGTTATCATCTGTTTGTTGGAGAGGTCTGACCGTGCACTTGGGGCCTGGAGCATATCAGACCTCGCGGGGTGGGGGAGGGGGGCGGCTTCTGAGCTCCTCACTGTACATACGTTTGGAGAACCAATCGTCTCCTCTTAGGAATGAGCTTGGCCCGTTGTCTCTAGCTTGCATTGTCTCAGGCAGCCAATCACGGCATGTTGGAGGTTCCGCCGCCGAGCCCGCTCATGACGTGGATGGTCTTGTCTATGAGCAACTCCTGTGGTCTCGTCGTCTTGGCCTGGACATCGGCCTGGGGTATCACCTGGACATCGGCCTGGGGTATCACCTGGACATCGGCCTGGGGTATCACCTGGACATCGGCCTGGGGTATCACCTGGACATCGGCCTGGGGTATCACCCCGGGGAGAGCTGTAAAGCTCGTCTGTAGAATCATCACTCCATGTTGGACTTGGTGTTCGTGCCATCGAACTGGTTCTCCTCGACAGAGATTGCTGGGACGCGTATCTCGTTGATAGAGAGTCCATAGAACCGTGAACGTGAGTCGAACTTGTCGAGTGCTTCCTTTAATAGTGGCCAATGATGTCAGGTCTGATGTCATAGTGCTGTCTGGATGGTTATGAAATCAATGGTCATCACAAATGTCACATGATGTCATCGTCCCATTGTGATGTCATCGGTGATGATGTCATCGTTTGCTGCTGCGGTTTCCATTGGTGATGATGTCTTCACTTCTCTCACTTCACTCACTTCCTTGAACATTTAATTTACTTTTCTTCTTCTGCCAATTTATAATTAGCTATATTCATTCAGAAAAGCCAGTTTTTCCAATTTAGTTTCTTTATTTAGAATTTTTAATTATTCATCTAATCAGTTCCAAGAAGCATTGAGCAGGTCTTAGGAAGTCTTAAATGGCTCTTTCTGATCCCCCGATATCCATTTAGTGATCAGTTAATAATAATAATAATAATAATAATAATAATAATAGATTTAGTGATCAGTTACTCAGTCTCTCCCTCTTGACCTCTTGACCTCTTCAGGCTCCTGGGGTTGTGCAACAACTTTGCTTATGTGGTCATGCTGAGTGCCGCACACGACATCCTGACGAAACAAGACGCCCAAAACTCCACAGCACCTGTAAGAAAGCATGTTTGTATGAGCAGCACCTGTAAGAAAGCATGTTTGTATGAGCAGCACCTGTAAGAAAGCATGTTTGTATGAGCAGCACCTGTAAGAAAGCATGTTTGTATGAGCAGCACCTGTAAGAAAGCATGTTTGTATGAGCAGCACCTGTAAGAAAGCATGTTTGTATGAGCAGCACCTGTAAGAAAGCATGTTTGTATGAGCAGCACCTGTAAGAAAGCATGTTTGTATGAGCAGCACCTGTAAGAAAGCATGTTTGTATGAGCAGCACCTGTAAGAAAGCATGTTTGTATGAGCAGCACCTGTAAGAAAGCATGTTTGTATGAGCAGCACCTGTAAGAAAGCACGTTTGTATGAGCAGCACCTGTAAGAAAGCATGTTTGTATGAGCAGCACCTGTAAGAAAGCATGTTTGTATGAGCAGCACCTGTAAGAAAGCATGTTTGTATGAGCAGCACCTGTAAGAAAGCATGTTTGTATGAGCAGCACCTGTAAGAAAGCATGTTTGTATGAGCAGCACCTGTAAGAAAGCATGTTTGTATGAGCAGCACCTGTAAGAAAGCATGTTTGTATGAGCAGCACCTGTAAGAAAGCATGTTTGTATGAGCAGCACCTGTAAGAAAGCATGTTTGTATGAGCAGCGCCTGTAAGAAAGCATGTTTGTATGAGCAGCACGTTTGTATGAGCAGCACCTGTAAGAAAGCATGTTTGTATGAGCAGCACCTGTAAGAAAGCATGTTTGTATGAGCAGCACCTGTAAGAAAGCACGTTTGTATGAGCAGCACCTGTAAGAAAGCACGTTTGTATGAGCAGTTTGCACTCATTCCAAAGGTTTTGAAAACTGTATCAAGTCTTTCAAAGCAAAACAACCAGCGTTCACTGATCAGCTGTTTTTGTTGCAGACTCCAGCCACAGTCGCCTTGGACTTCAAAGGGGCAAACAGTAGCAACAGTAGCCACTATGACTGCAACCCTGTCTCTGCTGCGGTAAGTGCAGATTCATCAGACCACACAGTGAAATGTTATACGGTCTCTCCTGATTCTAAATGTATTTGAATGACTTTGTTTGACCAAGTAAAACAAATCTTTTTTTTTTATCCACCTTATTTTTGGCGGCCATTTTTGCCTGATCTGCCTGATGGGTGCTTCTTCCGGTGTGATCCTCCCAGCCTTGTTGCTGATGCTGACAGCTTGACACCCATCTGGGCGAACGGAGCAAATCACTAATCAGGTCCAGCTTGGCAAAAATCTCGTCGATAAATATCCCTTTAAGAGCGCAGTGCATTCATGGGTAATCGCCTGCTGTTGCTAATATTAGCCGCAAGTAAGTTATGTTAGCGTTAGTTTGTTGTTTATAACGTGGCTCATAACGTTTTATATCGCGGATGCGTTATTTCGAATCCCACATAGGTTACGCCAAACCCCACATAGGTTACGCTAAAACACACATAGGTTACGCCTCGAATCCCACATAGGTTACGCTAAAACCACCACCGCAAAGCGTGTGGGTTTCAGGACGAAACAGTCTCGAGCCACTATCGTCATCTTTAGAGCACAATATTCCTGGAATGCAAGTTTAACTAAACAGTTACATGTCCTCTGCATTCTACATAAAATTAAGATATTACGGGTTGTTTTATTTGGTATGTTACATACTTATTGGCCAAGTTATGTTCAATTCAGCCAGGGTACAAGGGACTGAGTGTAGGTGGCCATCTTTTCAAATCAAGTAGAATACCATTTAGGAAATGGCAAGCTGCAACAATAAGTCACGTTAAACCGGACCTTGTATGCACAATTATTTTTTACAGTGGGGCATTCAAAAATAAGGTGGATAAGCATTTTACGAAATGTCCATGGAGAAAAGCATGGCGGATGAAATGCCTTGGTTCGTTTGCCTAAACCAGAAGGGTGCGTGACTTTGGCTCTCTAAGGTTGCTCGGTTAGGGGATTTGTAAAAAATGAGATAAGAAATGTTTGCTGGGATGAATATCATCTTACTGTAGCAAGAAAATGTTTCAGCGATCATCTAAAACCTCCATCTAAACATCAGGTTTTGGTGTCAGTCCCTCAGAGTCAGAGTATAGACTCAGACTGTATATAATAGAGCCGCCACATTGAGGACAACATTGGAAATACGTTTTGGAAAGTTTGTGTTATCCTCGATAAGTTTAATGAACTAGAAATCTTGCATGCTACGTGCGCTCGCCTCGACTCCTAGGCTCGCTCACGGGCGGGCCCGCCAGCTCGGCCTGCTGCGCGGCCTCACCCGCCCTGCAGCTTGCCTGCTGCGCGGGCTCGCATATGGCTCGGCTGCTGTATGGCCTCCCCTTCTCCATTGGCATGCGCGGCGCACATTTGCCAACTTCGTATCACTGATGACATCACTCACTGATGACAGCACAATTGCTCGAGCGACCATCACTGATCACATCATGGAGTGGTCGAGTGACATCACTCAGCGCACAATTGCTCAACTAGGCATCAGTGATGATGTCAGTGAGTGATCAGTAGTGAGAGAAAAGTAGATGATGATGATGCATGACTGATGCATTGTTTTTGATGATCAAAATAAAGTAAACTATTTTAACTAAACTAAACATTTTGCACCAAGAGATGCAGGAAAGACAAGACATGGTAGAGATGCACCAATCATACAGGGAAGACATGGTAGAGGCAGAGACCAGACATGGTGCATTTTGTGCTATAATTTATACACCCACACGCTCATCTTTGAATGGTCACTTCACTTCTCTGTGGGTTGGTTGTCCAAAGGCATTCCTGGACGCAATAGTTCTAATCCATACTTAGTATTTACTTTGCATGCTGATATACAGTATTACTTATTCCCTGGATATTTCTGTTGGATCTCTGCTCCTATTAGCTAGCTTATTGCTCTACTGTGAAAATGTGACTTTGAATTTGATTCACTTACAGGCCACCGTAGCTCAAGGGGACAGGACAGCATTGCATTGTGGTATATGGGAGAAATGTTGGTACATTCTCTGTTTACTAGAAATTGCAGTGCATTGTGGGTATTTTACAGTGAACTATACAGTGAATCAAATTAACAGTTGAGAATTCCGACACGAGTACAAAATGGCCAACACACTATATAATCCACTATTTCTGTAATAGGGAGCGGTCTATTGTTAATTGTTATTGTTAATCTAAACACTTGGATGACTTGACGCGTGGTTTTCCATTCTGCTCCTCTCCACCAGGCTGTGCTGTTGGCTGACATTCTCCCCACCCTCGTCATCAAGCTGTTTGCTCCCTTCTACATCCACAAGTTGCCCTATGGGTAAGATCACTTTGAACCCTGTTCTTAAACACGTGTCCATTCACAAAAGCTACAACCTCATGTGCACATTTCAGAAATGCAGGATGGCAGGAAGCAGGGGCAGCCCACCCTACTCTGCCTCTGCCACCCTGCATTTCAAAATCACATGAACACAAACACACACCTTCACATGAACACAAACACACACCTTCACATGAACACAAACACACAGCTTCACATGAACACAAACACACACCTTCACATGAACACAAACACACACCTTCACATGAACACAAACACACAGCTTCACATGAACACAAACACACAGCTTCACATGAACACAAACACACACCTTCACATGAACACAAACACACACCTTCACATGAACACAAACACACACCTTCACTAGGGATGGGAATCGAGAACCGGTTCTTGTTGAGAACCGGGTCCCAGTGGATCGATTCCTTGGAATCGTTAGCCAACGTCCTGAACGATTCCACTATCGATTCCATGCGCGATGACGTCACACGCTGCGACACGCACGCAACGCAGCCTTGTTTTGTTTCCAGCCACCATGGCTCTAGGCAGAAGCAAAACGATGACCACAGTGCCACTTGCAATGCTTGCAAAACCTCTATTTTGTCAAAGGGGGGAAATACTAGCAATATGCAGAAACATTTGTCCACACAGCATGCAATAATTTTGGAGGAATGTCACGTTTTTGATGTGCTACGGAGTGACGATAACGCGGCTAACAGCAGCGCGGCTAACGTTAGCGCGTCATCTGTTAATATGGAGAGTAAACTCCTCCAGACCCTGTCTATTGTGTAAACCAGATTTCACCAATACTCCATTTCCATCCATTTAATTGAGAGGATGATGACGTTCAGAGTCAGACTGGTTCAGGGGCTGGTAGTCGCTTTGGGTCAGAGGCTGCAGCGAGTACTTCTTGTGCAGCTCTAGGCTAGAGCATCTAGCCCCTCCATTCACCCAGGCAGGGAAGAGTAAAATGACCGAGGCGAAGGTAAACGAATGTCCCCGAGCAGTGACTAAGTTTGTCTGACATGCCAGCTAAAGTAAAATGTCCAAAGTTGCATGTTGTCATTCTAACCACTAGTTCTGTTTCATTCATTCCCACTATATATTTTCTATAGGGAGATGACAAAGATGCTCAACCCAAAATACAAACCCCCAAACAGAGCCAGTTTAACAGACACACTGATCCCTGCTTGGTATGGGATTGAAAAGAGCAATCTGATCTCAGAGCTGAATAATAATACATAATTATAATAATAATAATCTAAAAGAAAATGAATGTTAATAAACCCGTTTGTACTCTTTTTTTTTTTCCCCTTGCCCAATGAGAATCGATAAGAGAATCGATAAGGAATCGGATCGATAAGCAGAATCGAAAATGGAATCGGAATCGCTAAAATCTTATCAATTCCCATCCCTAACCTTCACATGAACACAAACACACACCTTCACATGAACACAAACACACAGCTTCACATGAACACAAACACACACCTTCACATGAACACAAACACACACCTTCACATGAACACAAACACACACCTTCACATGAACACAAACACACAGCTTCACACATGAACACAAACACACACCTTCACACACTTGGCCTCCTTATAGAGAGCCGCAGGGATGACGTATTTTTGTAGTCAGAACGCGGAAGTCCCGGACTTCCTGGTTCTTCACTGTTTCTGTCTATGGGATTTTTGAATGGGTTTTTGCAGCGATGCTTCAAATAAGGTCTCTGGGCAAGGCAAGCTTAATCAAACGCGAACCAGAGTTCAGTCGGATAATCTTCACACATGAGGACCACTTTCATGAGTTTTGTAGCGTAAATGCGAGCCCTAGAAGTAAAAAGCTCGAGCTAAGCTAATCCAGAACTACACACAGTGTCGCATAGGCTTCCACGTCACTTCAGCGCTCAACCTGGACTGTTGTTGATGTGTGCACTGATTACCCCGGGCTGAACCAGGTGAGGGAAAGAGAATTTCCGTGTTCGTCCTTTGAAGTGGTGACGTTATTGACGTATATATCCCCATCGACTCAACAGTGTAGTCTCATTTAGCCGTTTGCTAGCTAGCTTCAAAACTCATAAAGGTGGTCCTCATGTGTGAAGATGACATTACTAAACACTGGTTCGCGTTTGATTAAGCCAGCGTTGCCCAGAGAGATTATTAGAAGCATCGCGCCAAAAACCCATTCAAAACTCCCATAGGCGAAAACAGTGAAGAACCAGGACTGTTAGCATAGATGATTTCCGGACTCGTTCCTGCGGCTCTCTATTAGCTACTCTAAAGCTGTGGGACATTTTGAGCATGATAAGCCCACGTGCCCGACATACAGCCAATCACAATGCGTGAAGCCGTGATGTCATCTGTAGTCGCAGGACCCGCAAGCTGATCTTGTAGGCGAGATAGGAGTGTGCCTTCTGTAGTATACAGTCTACATACAGTCTGTATCTAGACTGTATACACCTACAATGCTATATAGTGTTTTGCAGAATGAGACATTTGGTCAGTTGATCTTGACTGTTGCAGGACTGACCTGTCTAATGGCTGTTTTCACTTCTAGTTTCCGAGTGTTGTTTTGCGTCAGCATGGCCCTAGCAAGTTTTCTCCTGGTGTCCTTCTCCGCAACCGTATGGATGAGCATTCTGGGTAATTAACACACACTATTCACCTTATGTTCAGACCTTACAGTGGACCAAATTCTTCCAGGTCCTTTTAACACTTCCGGCGGTCACGGCGCAAAATAAAAGAGTTGTTTTTGGAGCGGACAGTGAAGAGGTAAAATAAATAACGTAGCCTACTACTTTGAGCCGGTATACAGCAAGCAAGCGAGTATCCACTGTTAGCCAGGTCAGATAACGTTATCGTCGACAATGACGAGCACTTTCTTGTAAAACATACCTGGACTCCAACAAAGAAAGCTTCAGATAGTTGTCTCTCCTCCGAGGCAGCGCGAGCCACTAACGTCAATAAGACCCGCAGACGTTAACGTAATTCCCTGGAATGCGAGACTTAACGAGCCAGTTACATGGCGTTGCATTCTTAGACATTGCCATTTGCTTTTATTTGGTATGTTACATACAATTGGCTAAATTATTAGTTAATTCAGAGTTAGATGATATTGGAGCAGCGCAGCCATTTTTTATTTTATTTTATTATTATTTTTAGCCGGAAGTTTTGATACGGCCACACAACCAGGTCAAATGGGCGTGGCTACATAAGGTGAATAGTCATCTCATACATATTTGTTTTGTTTTGCATGTCATATTTGAGTGCTTATTCAACAATAAGTCATGTCTTTAATTGGTATTGGGAATGGCCTGGTTGAAAATGTTGACAATGGATTTGATGGAGCTGAGATGCAGCATCATCATCGTCGCCAAAGTGGCATCTGTCTGTCTGTGATTTTGGTCCCACATTGTGAGATTTGTGATGATTTTGGTCATATCAGTAATGATGTCGCTGATAATATCACAATGTCTATGACATCATCAGTGATGTCATTCGAGCATTCGATGATGTCATCAGTGATGGTCACTCGAGCAATTGTGATGTCACAGTGCCTATGACATCATCAGTCAATGTGCGGACTCTACTTTTCTCTCACTATTGATCACTCACTGATGTCATCAGTGATATGAAGTCAGGGCAAGGCCGAGCCTGTGTAACGGGTGAGCTGCAGGGCGGGCAATAGCAAGGAATTGAGCGTGTGTAGTTATAAATACAGGGTTCGTACGGTCATGAAAAACCTGGAAAAGTCAAGGAAATTGAAAATACAATTTCCACATCCTGGAAAAGTTATGGAAAAAAAATATTTTTGGGAAAGTTTTGGAAATTTAGCTAAAGCCACAATCCGAGCATAGCATAAATTGGCACGGCACCTAACGTAAGTCTGGCTGGTCTGGCTCAATCCATTTACAAATTTTACAGGCACGCCCACTAGCCTACATCTGAGTGGGGGGAGGGCTCGTTACAGAGGTAGGAGGGCTCGTTGCAGAGAGGGGAGGGCTCGTTACAGAGGGGGGAGGGCTCGTTGCAGAGAGGGCAGGGCTCGTTACAGAGAGGGGAGGGCTCGTTACAGAGGGGGGAGGGCTCGTTACAGGGGGGAGGGCTCGTTACAGAGGGGGGCGGGCTTGTTACAGAGGGGGGAGGGCTCGTTACAGAGGGGGCGGGCTCGTTACAGAGGGGGCCGGGCTCGTTACAGAGCCGAGTTGTTACGTTTATGATGGAAAGTGAAGGGAAATGTTTTCTAATACATCTTTTCTGTGACATGGTTAGATTTAGAAGCTCCCCGGGATTCGAGGGGTGGGTAGGGGGAGTGGCAAGGGGGGAGGGGGGGGGGGGGTTGGGGGTAAAGGTTCAAAGAAGGGTGGGGCTGGGGGAAAGGGGTTGTAGGTGGGCTTCAAGGTATTTGCGCTTGTTATCTCCTACATGGACATGTTTCAGGTGCTTCACCTCATCTGACAGCCTCTCTCCTGCTGTGCTTCCAGGTGTGATCTTTGCCAGTATGAGCGCTGGACTTGGAGAACTGTCCTTCCTCTCTCTCACAGTCTTCTTCAGCAGGTAAAGACTTATTCATATGTATTATTCTGTCCATTTTCCAACATTTGTTAAACTTCTTTTCTCCCTCAAAGGCTCAGAAATGTAACTTTCTTCTTCATTAAACATTCTACTTAACTTGTGATTAAATTGTTGGTTGCATTATGTGTTTTTATAGCCTCCTTCAATGCTCGACCTGTTCCTCCTCAAACCACTTTCAATTGTCTTCCCTCTCTCCCTCCCCCCCCTCTCCCTCAGGGATGTGCTGGGGGGCTGGGGTTCGGGTACCGGGGGTGCTGGTGTTGCTGGAGCCCTGCTCTACTCGGCTCTGACCCAGGCCGGCCTGTCGGCCCAGATGACCCTGCTGATGATGCTGCTTGTCCCCTGTGCCATGCTGATCAGGTCTGTAGAAACTCTTCATGCTGATCAGGTCTGTAGAAACTCTTCATGCTGATCAGGTCTGTAGAAACTCTTCACCAGTCATTCTCCATCCTCAAATACACCTTTTCACTCAGACATCTTTATAGAAACTAGTGCAGTGCCCATTCCCCCCCCCCCCCCCCGCATCACCCCGTGGTCACATGACCAAATGATGATGTGATGGTATGAATTTGAAAACTGTATGGGTGCACCTGCACATAGCCTACAACATTCCTTCATGTGCATATAGGCCTTTGAAGAATATTGTTCTCATAATTTTATGTAGGTTAAATAAGGCTTGCAGGCACGTAGTGACACAGTAAGAACCAGCTATAGCCTATTTCACCTGTATCATTCTGATTGACATTAAATGGATTAAATTAGGGGTGCACCGATCGATCGGCAAGCAATCTGTATAGGCCGATTTTGACCTCAAATATGTGATTTTTTTTTTTTTTATATATAAAAAGCCCTATCACTAATCAGGCTTTCCAACGATATAAAATACAATGCCAATTGGTATTATTAAAGGGGAGAAATAATCGACCTAAAATAACGTTTCCAAACTTTTTTTGAGGAGTTTATATATCGGTGATCGGTGATCGGTAATCGGTCGATGATCGGTTGGGCAGATATTTCCCATAGGCAATCGGTGATCGGTGGCAAAAAACGTGATCGGTGCACCCCTAGATTAAATGCATGATGAAAATAGGATATCATTTTGGCATCTGGTCTGAAAACCAGGAACCAGGACATGTTTGTCATGTGTGAAAAGGCCCTAACTTTCTGACTTTAGATGTGAACACAGTGTGTGTGCACTGCACTATCTTATCAAACCAGCCCTCTTATTTAGCAAGTGAATTTGTGATATCATGTTTGACGACCCAAACAGAGAGATGGGACTATTTGTATTTGTCACAACAGTTGAGCAATTCATTAAAAAAATATACTCTTATTACTTGATGAATAGCTTAAATGACTGTTGTATAAAAGCAATATGACGCTGGAGGTTTTGCTGTTACTGTCTATCATCTCTCATATCTCACAGCAGACAACACAACATCACTCCCTCTCCTGTCATATTGCTCTCATTGAAATGTTGCTGCTCACATTTGCTCTTTTTGTCTTTTGTTTTCCTCCCGCCACCAACAAAATGCTTCTTCCCTCCTTACCTAAACCACCAACACCTCTCCTGTCTCTTCCACCCCTCCTTACCTAAACCACCAACACCTCCCCTGTCTCTTCCACCCCTCCTTACCTAAACCACCAACACCTCCCCTGTCTCTTCCACCCCTCCTTACCTAAACCACCAACACCTCTCCTGTCTCTTCCACCCCTCCTTACCTAAACCACCAACACCTCCCCTGTCTCTTCCACCCCTCCTTACCTAAACCACCAACACCTCCCCTGTCTCTTCCACCCCTCCTTACCTAAACCACCAACACCTCCCCTGTCTCTTCCACCCCTCCTTACCTAAACCACCAACACCTCTCCTGTCTCTTCCACCCCTCCTTACCTAAACCACCAACACCTCTCCTGTCTCTTCCACTCCTCCTTACCTAAACCACCAACACCTCTCCTGTCTCTTCCACTCCTCCTTACCTAAACCACCAACACCTCTCCTGTCTCTTCCACTCCTCCTTACCTAAACCACCAACACCTCTCCTGTCTCTTCCACTCCTCCTTACCTAAACCACCAACACCTCTCCTGTCTCTTCCACTCCTCCTTACCTAAACCACCAACACCTCTCCTGTCTCTTCCACTCCTCCTTACCTAAACCACCAACACCTCTCCTGTCTCTTCCACTCCTCCTTACCTAAACCACCAACACCTCTCCTGTCTCTTCCACTCCTCCTTACCTAAACCACCAACACCTCTCCTGTCTCTTCCACTCCTCCTTACCTAAACCACCAACACCTCTCCTGTCTCTTCCACTCCTCCTTACCTAAACCACCAACACCTCTCCTGTCTCTTCCACTCCTCCTTACCTAAACCACCAACACCTCTCCTGTCTCTTCCACTCCTCCTTACCTAAACCACCAACACCTCTCCTGTCTCTTCCACTCCTCCTTACCTAAACCACCAACACCTCTCCTGTCTCTTCCACTCCTCCTTACCTAAACCACCAACACCTCTCCTGTCTCTTCCACTCCTCCTTACCTAAACCACCAACACCTCTCCTGTCTCTTCCACTCCTCCTTACCTAAACCACCAACACCTCCCCTGTCTCTTCCACCCCTCCTTACCTAAACCACCAACACCTCCCCTGTCTCTTCCACCCCTCCTTACCTAAACCACCAACACCTCTCCTGTCTCTTCCACCCCTCCTTACCTAAACCACCAACACCTCTCCTGTCTCTTCCACTCCTCCTTACCTAAACCACCAACACCTCTCCTGTCTCTTCCACTCCTCCTTACCTAAACCACCAACACCTCTCCTGTCTCTTCCACTCCTCCTTACCTAAACCACCAACACCTCTCCTGTCTCTTCCACTCCTCCTTACCTAAACCACCAACACCTCTCCTGTCTCTTCCACCCCTCCTTACCTAAACCACCAACACCTCTCCTGTCTCTTCCACCCCTCCTTACCTAAACCACCAACACCTCTCCTGTCTCTTCCACCCCTCCTTACCTAAACCACCAACACCTCTCCTGTCTCTTCCACCCCTCCTTACCTAAACCACCAACACCTCTCCTGTCTCTTCCACCCCTCCTTACCTAAACCACCAACACCTCTCCTGTCTCTTCCACCCCTCCTTACCTAAACCACCAACACCTCTCCTGTCTCTTCCACTCCTCCTTACCTAAACCACCAACACCTCCCCTGTCTCTTCCACCCCTCCTTACCTAAACCACCAACACCTCTCCTGTCTCTTCCACCCCTCCTTACCTAAACCACCAACACCTCTCCTGTCTCTTCCACCCCTCCTTACCTAAACCACCAACACCTCTCCTGTCTCTTCCACCCCTCCTTACCTAAACCACCAACACCTCTCCTGTCTCTTCCACTCCTCCTTACCTAAACCACCAACACCTCTCCTGTCTCTTCCACCCCTCCTTACCTAAACCACCAACACCTCTCCTGTCTCTTCCACTCCTCCTTACCTAAACCACCAACACCTCTCCTGTCTCTTCCACCCCTCCTTACCTAAACCACCAACACCTCTCCTGTCTCTTCCACCCCTCCTTACCTAAACCACCAACACCTCTCCTGTCTCTTCCACTCCTCCTTACCTAAACCACCAACACCTCTCCTGTCTCTTCCACCCCTCCTTACCTAAACCACCAACACCTCTCCTGTCTCTTCCACCCCTCCTTACCTAAACCACCAACACCTCTCCTGTCTCTTCCACCCCTCCTTACCTAAACCACCAACACCTCTCCTGTCTCTTCCACCCCTCCTTACCTAAACCACCAACACCTCTCCTGTCTCTTCCACTCCTCCTTACCTAAACCACCAACACCTCTCCTGTCTCTTCCACCCCTCCTTACCTAAACCACCAACACCTCTCCTGTCTCTTCCACCCCTCCTTACCTAAACCACCAACACCTCTCCTGTCTCTTCCACCCCTCCTTACCTAAACCACCAACACCTCTCCTGTCTCTTCCACCCCTCCTTACCTAAACCACCAACACCTCTCCTGTCTCTTCCACCCCTCCTTACCTAAACCACCAACACCTCTCCTGTCTCTTCCACCCCTCCTTACCTAAACCACCAACACCTCCCCTGTCTCTTCCACCCCTCCTTACCTAAACCACCAACACCTCTCCTGTCTCTTCCACCCCTCCTTACCTAAACCACCAACACCTCTCCTGTCTCTTCCACCCCTCCTTACCTAAACCACCAACACCTCCCCTGTCTCTTCCACCCCTCCTTACCTAAACCACCAACACCTCCCCTGTCTCTTCCACCCCTCCTTACCTAAACCACCAACACCTCTCCTGTCTCTTCCACCCCTCCTTACCTAAACCACCAACACCTCTCCTGTCTCTTCCACCCCTCCTTACCTAAACCACCAACACCTCTCCTGTCTCTTCCACCCCTCCTTACCTAAACCACCAACACCTCTCCTGTCTCTTCCACTCCTCCTTACCTAAACCACCAACACCTCCCCTGTCTCTTCCACCCCTCCTTACCTAAACCACCAACACCTCTCCTGTCTCTTCCACCCCTCCTTACCTAAACCACCAACACCTCCCCTGTCTCTTCCACCCCTCCTTACCTAAACCACCAACACCTCCCCTGTCTCTTCCACCCCTCCTTACCTAAACCACCAACACCTCCCCTGTCTCTTCCACCCCTCCTTACCTAAACCACCAACACCTCCCCTGTCTCTTC
Source organism: Poromitra crassiceps (assembly GCF_964638095.1). NCBI lineage: Eukaryota > Metazoa > Chordata > Actinopteri > Beryciformes > Melamphaidae > Poromitra > Poromitra crassiceps. The sequence goes on along the minus strand of NC_139644.1, from coordinate 4,281,433 downwards.
CACCCCTCCTTACCTAAACCACCAACACCTCCCCTGTCTCTTCCACCCCTCCTTACCACGCCAGTTATTTCTTCCTGCTGGTGTTTCCAGCCTCGTTCCCTCAGTGGGAGAGCCGACAGGAGGAACCTGCAGTCAGAGGTTCAGAGGAGAGACAGCGGCTGATGGAGGGATCAGAAGACGAGGAAGAAGAGCAGCAGGAGAAAACGGCCAGAGGTGTGTGGCCCAAACCAGCCTGTACCCACCACTTCACTACCAAGTGTCATTGTGTGGCCCAAACCAGCCTGTACCCACCACTTCACTACCAAGTGTCACTGTGTGGCCTAAACCAGCCTGTACCCACCACTTCACTACCAAGTGTCACTGTGTGGCCTAAACCAGCCTGTACCCACCACTTCACTACCAAGTGTCACTGTGTGGCCCAAACCTAAACCAGCCTGTACCCACCACTTCACTACCAAGTGTCACTGTGTGGCCTAAACCAGCCTGTACCCACCACTTCACTACCAAGTGTCACTGTGTGGCCCAAACCAGCCTGTACCCACCACTTCACTACCAAGTGTCACTGTGTGGCCTAAACCCAAACCAGCCTGTACCCACCACTTCACTACCAAGTGTCACTGTGTGGCCTAAACCCAAACCAGCCTGTACCCACCACTTCACTACCAAGTGTCACTGTGTGGCCTAAACCCAAACCAGCCTGTACCCACCACTTCACTACCAAGTGTCACTGTGTGGCCTAAACCCAAACCAGCCTGTACCCACCACTTCACTACCAAGTGTCACTGTGTGGCCCAAACCAGCCTGTACCCACCACTTCACTACCAAGTGTCACTGTGTGGCCTAAACCAGCTTGTACCCACCACTTCACTACCAAGTGTCACTGTGTGGCCCAAACCAGCCTGTACCCACCACTTCACTACCAAGTGTCACTGTGTGGCCTAAACCCAAACCAGCCTGTACCCACCACTTCACTACCAAGTGTCACTGTGTGGCCTAAACCCAAACCAGCCTGTACCCACCACTTCACTACCAAGTGTCACTGTGTGGCCCAAACCAGCCTGTACCCACCACTTCACTACCAAGTGTCACTGTGTGGCCTAAACCAGCCTGTACCCACCACTTCACTACCAAGTGTCACTGTGTGGCCCAAACCAGCCTGTACCCACCACTTCACTACCAAGTGTCACTGTGTGGCCTAAACCAGCCTGTACCCACCACTTCACTACCAAGTGTCACTGTGTGGCCTAAACCAGCCTGTACCCACCACTTCACTACCAAGTGTCACTGTGTGGCCTAAACCAGCCTGTACCCACCACTTCACTACCAAGTGTCACTGTGTGGCCCAAACCAGCCTGTACCCACCACTTCACTACCAAGTGTCACTGTGTGGCCCAAACCAGCCTGTACCCACCACTTCACTACCAAGTGTCACTGTGTGGCCCAAACCAGCCTGTACCCACCACTTCACTACCAAGTGTCACTGTGTGGCCCAAACCAGCCTGTACCCACCACTTCACTACCAAGTGTCACTGTGTGGCCCAAACCAGCCTGTACCCACCACTTCACTACCAAGTGTCACTGTGTGGCCCAAACCAGCCTGTACCCACCACTTCACTACCAAGTGTCACTGTGTGGCCCAAACCAGCCTGTACCCACCACTTCACTACCAAGTGTCACTGTGTGGCCTAAACCCAAACCAGCCTGTACCCACCACTTCACTACCAAGTGTCACTGTGTGGCCCAAACCAGCCTGTACCCACCACTTCACTACCAAGTGTCACTGTGTGGCCTAAACCAGCCTGTACCCACCACTTCACTACCAAGTGTCACTGTGTGGCCTAAACCAGCCTGTACCCACCACTTCACTACCAAGTGTCACTGTGTGGCCTAAACCAGCCTGTACCCACCACTTCACTACCAAGTGTCACTGTGTGGCCCAAACCCAAACCAGCCTGTACCCACCACTTCACTACCAAGTGTCACTGTGTGGCCCAAACCCAAACCAGCCTGTACCCACCACTTCACTACCAAGTGTCACTGTGTGGCCCAAACCAGCCTGTACCCACCACCTCACTACCAAGTGTCACTGTGTGGCCTAAACCTAAACCAGCCTGTACCCACCACTTCACTACCAAGTGTCACTGTGTGGCCCAAACCCAAACCAGCCTGTACCCACCACTTCACTACCAAGTGTCACTGTGTGGCCCAAACCAGCCTGTACCCACCACTTCACTACCAAGTGTCACTGTGTGGCCCAAACCCAAACCAGCCTGTACCCACCACTTCACTACCAAGTGTCACTGTGTGGCCCAAACCCAAACCAGCCTGTACCCACCACTTCACTACCAAGTGTCACTGTGTGGCCCAAACCCAAACCAGCCTGTACCCACCACTTCACTACCAAGTGTCACTGTGTGGCCTAAACCCAAACCAGCCTGTACCCACCACTTCACTACCAAGTGTCACTGTGTGGCCCAAACCCAAACCAGCCTGTACCCACCACTTCACTACCAAGTGTCACTGTGTGGCCCAAACCCAAACCAGCCTGTACCCACCACTTCACTACCAAGTGTCACTGTGTGGCCTAAACCAGCCTGTACCCACCACTTCACTACCAAGTGTCACTGTGTGGCCTAAACCAGCCTGTACCCACCACTTCACTACCAAGTGTCACTGTGTGGCCCAAACCCAAACCAGCCTGCACCCACCACTTCACTACCAAGTGTCACTGTGTGGCCTAAACCCAAACCAGCCTGTACCCACCACTTCACTACCAAGTGTCACTGTGTGGCCTAAACCAGCCTGTACCCACCACTTCACTACCAAGTGTCACTGTGTGGCCCAAACCTAAACCAGCCTGTACCCACCACTTCACTAGCAAGTGTCACTGTGTGGCCCAAACCAGCCTGTACCCACCACTTCACTACCAAGTGTCACTGTGTGGCCCAAACCCAAACCAGCCTGTACCCACCACTTCACTACCAAGTGTCACTGTGTAGCCTAAACCTAAACCAGCCTGTACCCACCACTTCACTAGCAAGTGTCACTGTGTGGCCCAAACCTAAACCAGCCTGTACCCACCACTTCACTACCAAGTGTCACTGTTTGGCCTAAACCAGCCTGTACCCACCACTTCACTACCACGTGTCACTGTGTGGCCCAAACCTAAACCAGCCTGTACCCACCACTTCACTAGCAAGTGTCACTGTGTGGCCTAAACCTAAACCAGCCTGTACCCACCACTTCACTAGCAAGTGTCACTGTGTGGCCTAAACCTAAACCAGCCTGTACCCACCACTTCACTACCAAGTGTCACTGTGTGTGGCCCAAACCTAAACCAGCCTGTACCCACCACTTCACTACCAAGTGTCACTGTGTGGTAGGGCTGTGCCGATTCACTTATCTCCCGATTCGATACTATCACGATACTTTGGTGCCGATTCGATATATATTGCGATTCACGATTATTGCGATTCTACGATTATTGCGATTCGATATTACGATTTATTGCGATTTTTGTTTATTTTTTTCTTTTATTTTTTCAGTTTGTTTGCTTTTTTACACTAGATTAGAACATGGGAAAAGTTGAATCATACACTAGAGACTGTATATTATATATCATGAGTAGGGCTGGGCGATATAGTTAAAAACAGGGGCGGACTGGGATCATAATTCAGGCCGGGCATTAGATACCAAGCAGGCCAGGCCGATATGGGCCAACGCGCGTGAAATTTGGGCCGTTTGAAGCCAGATTTGGGTCCAATTTTACAATGAGATGCACCCACTTTAACCCTGAAGTGTAATTATTACTTCAGACTAACTAATAAAGTAATAAAACCACTAGTAAACCAGTAGGCGGCGCCTGGCCTGCTGTTCAGTGAGTGGCCTGACTGCAAGCACCCAAAAAAAAAATTTTTTTTTTTTTTTTTTTTTTTTTTTTTTTTTTTTTTTGCGATTATCGATTCTGGAATAAAAGATCGATCCAAAAAATCGTGACATTAAAAATCGCGATACTTAGGTGAATCGATTTTTTCCCCCACCCCTACTGTGTGGCCTAAACCCAAACCAGCCTGTACCCAACACTTCACTACCAAGTGTCACTGTGTGGCCTAAACCTAAACCAGCCTGTACCCACCACTTCACTACCAAGTGTCACTGTGTGTGGCCCAAACCTAAACCAGCCTGTACCCACCACTTCACTACCAAGTGTCACTGTGTGGCCTAAACCTAAACCTGCCTGTACCCACCACTTCACTACCAAGTGTCACTGTGTGGCCTAAACACAACCAGCCTGTACCCACCACTTCACTACCAAGTGTCACTGTGTGGCCTAAACCCAAACCAGCCTGTACCCAACACTTCACTACCAAGTGTCACTGTGTGGCCCAAACCTAAACCAGCCTGTACCCACCACTTCACTACCAAGTGTCACTGTGTGGCCTAAACCCAAACCAGCCTGTACCCACCACTTCACTACCAAGTGTCACTGTGTGGCCCAAACCCACACCAGCCTGTACCCACCACTTCACTACCAAGTGTCACTGTGTGGCCCAAACCCAAACCAGCCTGTACCCACCACTTCACTACCAAGTGTCACTGTGTGGCCCAAACCCAAACCAGCCTGTACCCACCACTTCACTACCAAGTGTCACTGTGTGGCCTAAACCCAAACCAGCCTGTACCCACCACTTCACTACCAAGTGTCACTGTGTGGCCTAAACCCAAACCAGCCTGTACCCACCACTTCACTACCAAGTGTCACTGTGTGGCCTAAACCTAAACCAGCCTGTACCCACCACTTCACTACCAAGTGTCACTGTGTGGCCTAAACCCAAACCAGCCTGTACCCACCACTTCACTACCAAGTGTCACTGTGTGGCCTAAACCCAAACCAGCCTGTACCCACCACTTCACCACCAAGTGTCACTGTGTGGCCTAAACCCAAACCAGCCTGTACCCACCACTTCACTACCAAGTGTCACTGTGTGGCCCAAACCTAAACCAGCTTGTACCCACCACTTCACTACCAAGTGTCACTGTGTGGCCTAAACCTAAACCTGCCTGTACCCACCACTTCACTACCAAGTGTCACTGTGTGGCCTAAACCAGCCTGTACCCACCACTTCACTACCAAGTGTCACTGTGTGGCCTAAACCAGCTTGTACCCACCACTTCACTACCAAGTGTCACTGTGTGGCCTAAACCAGCCTGTACCCACCACTTCACTACCAAGTGTCACTGTGTGGCCCAAACCTAAACCAGCTTGTACCCACCACTTCACTACCAAGTGTCACTGTGTGGCCCAAATCTAAACCAGCTTGTACCCACCACTTCACTACCAAGTGTCACTGTGTGGCCCAAACCTAAACCAGCCTGTACCCACCACTTCACTACCAACTGATTTCCTTATGATGCATTGTTCCATGTTTCACAGTGCAACAGATCTATGGCGTGAAATCAAGTTGAACTTTAAAGCACAAAGGGCGCCCAGGTAGTGCTGTGGTAGATTCCCTGCCCACCAACACCAGGGTCGCAGCAGGTTCGAGGCCCCGTGTTGCCTCCATCTTGGTCGGGCGTCCATACAGGCACAATTGGCCGTGTCTGTGGGTGGGAAGCCGGTGAGGTATGAGTGATGGTCGCTGCACTAGTGCTTCCTCTCCTCCCACGCGCTACTGTATGTCCTGCGGGTGAAATGCCTCCCTGCCAGGTGAAAAGAAGCGGCTGGTGACTGCACATGTATCAGAGGAATCTACAACTCTCCCCAGATGGGCAGAGGGGGTAGAGCAGCAGGACAGCAGCAGCAGCAGGAACAGCAGCAGGACAGCAGCAGGACAACAGCAGGGACAGCAGCAGGACAGCAGCAGGACAGCAGCAGGGACAGCAGCAGGACAGCAGCAGGGACAGCAGCAGGACAACAGCAGGACAACAGCAGGACAGCAGCAGGACAGCAGCAGGAACAGCAGCAGGACAGCAGCAGGACAACAGCAGGACAGCAGCAGGAACAGCAGCAGGACAGCAGCAGGACAACAGCAGGACAGCAGCAGGAACAGCAGCAGGACAGCAGCAGGACAGCAGCAGGACAGCAGCAGGAACAGCAGCAGGACAGCAGCAGGACAGCAGCAGGGACAGCAGCAGGACAACAGCAGGACAGCAGCAGGACAACAGCAGGACAGCAGCAGGAACAGCAGCAGGACAGCAGCAGGACAACAGCAGGACAGCAGCAGGAACAGCAGCAGGACAGCAGCAGGACAACAGCAGGACAGCAGCAGGAACAGCAGCAGGACAGCAGCAGGACAACAGCAGGACAGCAGCAGGAACAGCAGCAGGACAGCAGCAGGGACAGCAGCAGGAACAGCAGCAGGACAGCAGCAGGACAGCAGCAGCAGCAGGACAGCAGCAGGACAACAGCAGGGACAGCAGCAGGAACAGCAGCAGGACAGCAGCAGGACAGCAGCAGGACAGCAGTAGGACAGCAGCAGGACAGCAGCAGCAGCAGGACAGCAGCAGGACAGCAGCAGGACAGCAGCAGGACAGCAGCAGCAGCAGGACAGCAGCAGGACAACAGCAGGGACAGCAGCAGGAACAGCAGCAGGACAGCAGCAGGACAGCAGCAGGACAGCAGTAGGACAGCAGCAGGACAGCAGCAGGACAGCAGCAGGACAGCAGCAGGACAGCAGTAGGACAGCAGCAGGACAGCAGCAGGGACAGCAGCAGGACAGCAGCAGGACAGCAGCAGGACAGCAGCAGGGACAGCAGCAGGACAGCAACAGCAGGGACAGCAGCAGGGACAGCAGCAGGACAGCAGCAGGGACAGCAGCAGGACAGCAACAGCAGGGACAGCAGCAGGGACAGTAGCAGGACAGCAGCAGGACAGCAACAGCAGGGACAGCAGCAGGGACAGCAGCAGGGACAGCAGCAGGACAGCAACAGCAGGGACAGCAGCAGGACAGCAACAGCAGGGACAGCAGCAGGACAGCAGCAGGACAGCAACAGCAGGGACAGCAGCAGGGACAGCAGCAGGGACAGCAGCAGGACAGGCACCAGGAGGAATTGGACAAGTAGAGTTTTTGAAGCCCCACTGTTTGTTCTTCTCTTCCTCCTGAATGTAGCAGAGGACAGAAGCAGTGGAGAGCTCACCTTCACAGAGAAACTACACGTCATCAAGGTGAGTGAGCTCCTCATTATACTTACATACATACATTATACATACATACATTATACATACATACATTATACATACATTATACATTATACATACATACATTATACATACAGTACATTATACATACATACATTATACATACATTATACATTATACATACATACATTATACATACAGTACATTATACATACATTATACATTATACATACATACATTATACATACATACATTATACATACATTATACATTATACATACATACATTATACATACAGTACATTATACATACATACATTATACATACATACATTATACATACATACATTATACATACATACATTATACATTATACATACAGTACATACATTATACATTATACATACAGTACATACATTATACATTATACATACAGTACATACATTATACCACCACATCATCTTTGTGTTGTGGCACTTTGTCATCGGTTCTGTTATTCCTGTTGATTCCTCTGAGCAGGGTTTGTTGAGCTTTGTGTTTCCTCTGGGTCTGGTGTACTTCGCTGAGTACTTCATCAACCAGGGCCTGGTGAGTTCATGTTTACTGTGTCTTTAAACCAGTGAAATCTATCAACTTTCATATTTACTGTGTCTTTAAACCAGTGAAATCTATTAACTTTCATATTTACTGTGTCTTTAAACCAGTGAAATCTATCAACTTTCATATTTACTGTTTCTTTAAACCAGTGAAATCTATCAACTTTCATATTTACTGTGTCTTTAAACCAGTGAAATCTATTAACTTTCATGTTTACTGTCTCTTTAAACCAGTGAAATCTATTAACTTTCATATTTACTGTCTCTTTAAACCAGTGAAATCTATTAACTTTCATGTTTACTGTCTCTTTAAACCAGTGAAATCTATCAACTTTCATATTTACTGTCTCTTTAAACCAGTGAAATCTATCAACTTTCATATTTACTGTCTCTTTAAACCAGTGAAATCTATCAACTTTCATATTTACTGTGTCTTTAAACCAGTGAAATCTATTAACTTTCATGTTTACTGTCTCTTTAAACCAGTGAAATCTATCAACTTTCATATTTACTGCCTCTTTAAACCAGTGAAATCTATCAACTTTCATATTTACTGTCTCTTTAAACCAGTGAAATCTATCAACTTTCATATTTACTGTCTCTTTAAACCAGTGAAATCTATTAACTTTCATATTTACTGTCTCTTTTAAACCAGTGAAATCTATTAACTTTCATATTTACTGTCTCTTTAAACCAGTGAAATCTATCAACTTTCATATGTACTGCCTCTTTAAACCAGTGAAATCTATCAACTTTCATATTTACTGTCTCTTTAAACCAGTGAAATCTATTAACTTTCATGTTTACTGCCTCTTTAAACCAGTGAAATCTATTAACTTTCATGTTTACTGTCTCTTTAAACCAGTGAAATCTATCAACTTTCATATTTACTGTGTCTTTAAACCAGTGAAATCTATCAACTTTCATATTTACTGCCTTTTTAAACCAGTGAAATCTATTAACTTTCATATTTACTGTCTCTTTAAACCAGTGAAATCTATCAACTTTCATATTTACTGTCTCTTTAAACCAGTGAAATCTATTAACTTTCATATTTACTGTCTCTTTAAACCAGTGAAATCTATTAACTTTCATATTGACTGTCTCTTTAAACCAGTGAAATCTATTAACTTTCATGTTTACTGCCTCTTTAAACCAGTGAAATCTATCAACTTTCATATTTACTGTCTCTTTAAACCAGTGAAATCTATCAACTTTCATATTTACTGTCTCTTTAAACCATTGAAATCTATCAACTTTCATGTTTACTGTCTCTTTAAACCAGTGAAATCTATCAACTTTCATATTTACTGTCTCTTTAAACCAGTGAAATCTATTAACTTTCATATTTACTGTCTCTTTAAACCAGTGAAATCTATCAACTTTCATATTTACTGTCTCTTTAAACCAGTGAAATCTATTAACTTTCATATTTACTGTCTCTTTAAACCAGTGAAATCTATTAACTTTCATATTTACTGTTTCTTTAAACCAGTGAAATCTATTAACTTTCATGTTTACTGCCTCTTTAAACCAGTGAAATCTATCAACTTTCATATTTACTGTCTCTTTAAACCAGTGAAATCTATCAACTTTCATATTTACTGTCTCTTTAAACCATTGAAATCTATCAACTTTCATGTTTACTGTCTCTTTAAACCAGTGAAATCTATCAACTTTCATATTTACTGTCTCTTTAAACCAGTGAAATCTATCAACTTTCATGTTTACTGCCTCTTTAAACCAGTGAAATCTATCAACTTTCATATTTACTGTTTCTTTAAACCAGTGAAATCTATCAACTTTCATGTTTACTGCCTCTTTAAACCAGTGAAATCTATCAACTTTCATATTTACTGTCTCTTTAAACCAGTGAAATCTATCAACTTTCATATTTACTGTATCTTTTAAACCAGGGAAATCTATTAAATTTCATATTTACTGTCTCTTTAAACCAGTGAAATCTATCAACTTTCATATTTACTGTCTCTTTAAACCAGTGAAATCTATTAACTTTCATATTTACTGCCTCTTTAAACCATTGAAATCTATCAACTTTCATATTTACTGCCTCTTTAAACCAGTGAAATCTATCAACTTTCATATTTACTGTCTCTTTAAACCAGTGAAATCTATCAACTTTCATATTTACTGTCTCTTTAAAGGTCCCATTCCGTGCAAAAGCTGTTTTTACTTGTAAATGCATATATACTGCTGTCAGCCCTCCCTGTAATGAGTGGTCACACGTTCAGAACTGCCACAGTTGGATTTGTCCCTATCCAGCGTCCCCCTGCAGTCTCCTCCAAGCCACACCCCCAAACGCGTCGTTTGCCCAGAGAGGAATCTGGAGAGAATTACGACGTCACTAGCTTCCTCCTGCATACTGCGCGGGTCCCTCTCACACAAGCTACCTGCACCATTTAGTCTATAGCCACAAAATTAACACTTCTAGCTGGAGCGACGCCAACTGTACGTGATCCAGCAACTGCAGAGGTGCATTCGGTAAGTCTAGGCATTTTGAGATGTCCTCTTTAGCGTAGTACCGTTTAGTTAACGATAACTCGCAACCTAGCGTGCTGGTCCACAGACGCTAATCTGATTGGCCGCTGGGAGCCTGGGGCGGGCTCTCCCTCAGCGGCCAATGGGAACTGTTAGTTCTGAATATATTATAGAAACAGGCCGTTCTTGGGAAGCGACCAGATGAGGAAGTGAGAACTCCGTCACAACAAACGGGTTTGCTATATTTTCGACAGATTAATCCAGAATCATGTTTTATGGACCAGAGACACACGTTTTTAAGAGGTTACAGCTGCACGAATTGGGACCTTTAAACCAGTGAAATCTATCAACTTTCATATTTACTGTCTCTTTAAACCAGTGAAATCTATCAACTTTCATATTTACTGTCTCTTTAAACCAGTGAAATCTAGCAGGAATTTTGTTGTAGCTTTTACTGGCTGACTAATAACTAAACACAGACCATACCTTCCCTAGCTGGAGCTCCTGTACTTCCCAAACTTCTACCTGTCACATGCAGAGCAGTATCGCTGGTCAGTTACTCTCCTATTATTCTCAATGAATTACTTTATATAAGATTGTCTTAGGATGGAGACCATAAGTGTGTGTGTGTGTGTGTGTGTGTGTGTGTGTGTGTGTGTGTGTGTGTGTGTGTGTGTGTAGGTATCAGACACTGTACCAGGTGGGTGTGTTGGTATCTCGTTCCTCCCTGTGCTGTGTGAAGATCAGGAAGCTGTGGGTGCTCGCTCTGCTGCAGGTGAGAGCAAGAACATATCAAAGTGCACATTGACAGAGCCAAAGAGGAGAGTGGCGGGTTTACATTACGTTACATTATGTCATTTTTAGCAGGCGCTTTTATCCAAAGCGACTTAGAATAGTATATTTTGTCAACAGTAGTGAAATCAACTGTGCAATGCAGTCCGCATCAGCTAAGACTTTTTCAAAAGGAATACAGCAGCATTTCTAGAAAGTAGTTTTAACACGTTCACTGCCAATGACGTGTTGATACGTCAAAAAAAATCCAACGGTTGACTGCCAATGACGTGTTGATACGTAAAAAAAAAAAAAAAAAAAAAATTTGACGGTGGGACGTTGATCCAACCCTTTTACATGAAACCATTCTCATACTGTAAAATGGATTGGCGAAAACGCTTTCGCTTTCGCGCTGATTGCTGGCGGTGGGGGATTGCAAATTTGCATAATAGATTATGGGTGCAACACACTTTGAAACACGCAGCATAAATAAGACCAGAATCGCAAAAGAAACGAGCGAGCCCATCCTCGCCCAGCGGCCGCCAGCAGACAGGAGCAGCAGCAGCAGCAGCAGCAGAAACGAGCTTGTGACACGCCCGCTGCAGCCAAGAAGAACACACACGGAGGGAGGAGTTTGAAGTAGAGGGGGGTTTCCTGCTGTTATGGAGGAAATTACTGTTCAAAACTATTGTTTAGATGTCTGATGTCTTACTGATGCCAAAAATGAATGGTTAAAGTGACTGTTCTATCGAATTTCACAAAAAGCTATTTATCTCAGCTTAAATTTTCAGACGCTGAAACCATGCTGTATTCAAGTGCTAATGCCTACATAACTACTAACTCTACAAACTAACTCTTTTAGACAGAGAAAGCACACATTCTATTAGTTCTTTTGAGATATTTTGTGTTCACAAAATCTTAGCAGAAAAGAATCCTCGGGTCTTGAAAGATGAGCCAGAATCCTCAAAAAAACCCTCTGGCAGAAGCTACCTACAGTAAAAAAAAAACGGCTGGCAGTGAATGTGTTAAGAAGGATTAAGTAGCATTAGTTGGATTCACGATTTCACGATTTCAGACGGCAGCCCGTCTTTATTGTCACACGAACACTACAACACATGCATGTGGCCACAACACACACTCATGCTGACAGTGGCCGGTGAAATATGTCCTCTGCATTTGACCCATCCAGGCTTGTCCTTTCCTCCGGGGGGCAGGCCAGGAGCAGTGGTCGCTTTTTCTTTCCAGCGCCCGGGGACCTTCATTGGACCATCATTGGACCAACTTCAGATGTTGTCGTCACTGGTCGGATGACGATCTTCTGCATGTTTTTAGTGGGGGGTTATGTACAGAGGAACCCCCTGGGGGGTACGGGGAGAACATGCAAACTCCACACAGAAAGGCCCTTTCGACGAGATAGCTTCTTTAGATTATTTTAAGAAGAAGAAGAAGGATGTTAGTTCAAGAAGGGTCCAGCCTGAAAAGGTGTGTTTTTTGGTCTCCGTTGAAAGAGCGACAGTGATTGGGCCGCCCTGACAGAAAGATGGGCAGTGATTGGGCCGTCCTGACAGAAAGATGGGCAGTGATTGGGCCGTCCTGACAGAAAGATGGGCAGTGATTGGCCGTCCTGACAGAAAGATGGGCAGTGATTGGCCGTCCTGACAGAAAGATGGGCAGTGATTGGCCGTCCTGACAGAAAGATGGGCAGTGATTGGCCGTCCTGACAGAAAGATGGGCAGTGATTGGCCGTCCTGACAGAAAGATGGGCAGTGATTGGCCGTCCTGACAGAAAGATGGGCAGTGATTGGGCCGTCCTGACAGAAAGATGGGCAGTGATTGGCCGTCCTGACAGAAAGATGGGCAGTGATTGGCCGTCCTGACAGAAAGATGGGCAGTGATTGGCCGTCCTGACAGAAAGATGGGCAGTGATTGGGCCGTCCTGACAGAAAGATGGGCAGTGATTGGCCGTCCTGACAGAAGTACAGGTACAACGGCGCTGGGCTCCGCGAGTCACGGGGCTGTAAAAAAAGAACGTCACATGTGACATGAGTCACATGATTTTAGATGGGTCAAAGTAATATTTCCGGTGTATCTTGCCCATTCTATGGCCAGACGAGTTGTAATATATTGTCATGTCATGGTGTTTTGTGGTCATTAATAAACCAGATTGATTCTGTTATTTTTCTATCACCTTTTGGGGTAGTGCTATTTTACTTTGAAGTCAACGGGGAGAGGCTTGTGTTTTCCCCCTAAAAGGGGGCGAGGCCTAATTGGCGATCTGATGTATAGCTGACAGGAAATAAGCTAGGTTTCAAATGAAGCAGTAAGCCGGGCACCTGTGTGCCTATGGGATCCATTGAGATATATGGGATCGCTCAAGCTGAGCTGATAGTCTGATATTGCTGTTTAACAACCTTCACTATACCAAATACATGAAAAAGGTTTGTCTGAAGGTTTTGTCTCTTTTAGTTTCTGACTCTGGGAAAGTGGGAAAAACAGTCACATTCCCCAAATTCCCTCTCTGAACTATCTCTTTGACCAAATCACACACATTTAGGCATGTGATCACCTTTTGATAACTCATAATAATATTAATAATATTATTATTATATTACGGTATTATATAATATATTATTGTAATATTTTTTCACTCCAATTCACTGAGCCTCCGCAGAAACTGTTTGGAGCCCCCCTGGGGAGAAAACACTGGAGTGATCCAATGATCCACGATTCTGTGACCTGATTGGATCACGCCATGTTTGAGGTGCCTCAAAAATGTTTATAGCGGGTGCGTGCGTGTGTTTGTGTGGGAGGGGCCTATAGGGTCAGCCCAGGCACACAGCCCATGCACATGAACATGAATGTTTGGTGACACCGGTGTTTACCCTGCCTTTGAGACCCAAAATGGCTGCTGTGAAAAGGGTATATTGTCAAACTGTCCCCAGGTTGTGAACGCAGTGCTGCTGCTCCTCTCGGTGGTCTACCAGATCCTGCCCAATGCCTGGCTGGTGTTCACCATCATCCTCTACGAAGGTCTGCTGGGAGGAGCTGCCTACGTCAACACCTTCTACTACATCAGCAAGGAGGTTGGTTGGTCTGTCTGTCTGTTTGCTTTTCTCATCACATGTCCACAGAAAGTTTAAATGGGAATCATCTGTCAGTTTGTCACCACTGTTTTAATTGGGTCTAGGGATGTTAATGATTAATCGATTAATCGCCGTTAAGAATTTGATTGATCAAACATATATTCACCAATTAATCAACAATGTAGGCTGTGTGCTATTTCTTCCAATTTGGCGCAAATGTCGACTTGCATGCAAGGATGAACTAATTAGATTTTGGTGATCAAAGGTCAAGGTCACTGTGACCTCTCGAACGCCATTTTCAAGCTTGCTAACAAGATATCTCAGGAACACCGTGATGGAATTTCTTCGAATTTGCCTCAAATGTCCATTTGGACTCGAGGATGAAGTGATTCGATTTTGGTGGTTAAAAGTCAAAGTTCAAGGTCACTGTGACCTCACGACCGCTTGTTTCATGATTGTTAACGCGATATCTCAGGAACGCCTTGATGGAATTTCATCAAATTGGCCTCAAACCTCCACTTGGACTCAAGGATGAACTGATTAGATTTTGGTGGTTAAATGTCAAAGTTCAAGGACACTGTGACCTCATGAACCCCATTTCCAAGCTCTTTAATGCATTATCTCAGGAACGCCTTGACGGAATTTCTTCCAATTTGGCTCAAACGTCGACTTGGACTCACGGATGAACTAATTAGATTTTGGTGGTCAAAGGACAAATGTTAAGGTCACTGTGACCTCACAAATACAATTTTCAAGCTCGGTAATGCCATATCTCAGTAACACCTTGATGGAATTTCTTCACATTTGGCTCAAATGTCAAAGTCTGTACAGACATGGATGCCGACTGCTCACTTGTTGGCGGAGGCATATATCCGTGGTGCGGTCGTTCTAGTTTTTGCTGAAATGATTTAACACCACAAGGGTGAAATTTAACTTTCACCGCTTATACAGAGGAAGAAGAAAGCCAAGCAAGCAGGCAAAAAGTCCAGTGTGGGAGAATTACAGCCAAAAAGACAACAGTATTTCATATTGAAATACAGCACGTCTACAAGCACAATGACAGCTAATGCAGGACAGTAGGCTACATGGGTAACACCATGCAGGGATTCCGCTCGATCTTTTTTCTGACAGCCAATGCGGCCGGTAACGTTCCAGAATTCCGGCCATATAGAATATCTATACCGGCCACTTTGAATAGATAATAGCCTACATTTAAACAGCAATAAAACAAAAAGACAAATGTCTCTTTGTAATCCTGTCCCATCAAATTAAATAACTTGAAAATAAGCTAAAGGAAGAAGCGTTAGAGCTGCGACAATATTTTTTTCCTTACCGCAAATTAGTGAAGCCATCCAAATCGTCGTGGTATTATAAAAAAAAAACTCAGAGGTTATAAAATAATTATTTCCTAAATAAATTTGTCAAATCAGTTTCTCTTTTTCCCGTGTTAGTCCCGAAAAGATGTCAGCCTCTAGCTCACACGAGTCAAACAGCTCGCGAAAGGCTTTTGACGGATGCGGAAAACGCAGAAGATTTGAACCTGTTCCGGAAACTTTACTGACGGGCGAAAGTTTCCGAGTCATTGTGAAAACGTGATTACACAACCTGAGGTTGTATTTATTTTTTAAACGTGCGACAATTTCGGATGAAAAATACGCACTTGGTGTGCAAAAAAAAAAAAGCCTTGGGCAAAGAAGGAAATTGACCCCTGCTTGTGAATGTCGCCACTGGTTGACTAAATATAATATTGACCTCACTGCTTTGTCAATGTGTTTTGTAAGCTTTGTGTTCTGTGTACACACACACAGACTGGGGACAGGCAGAGGGAGTTTGCCATGGCTGCTGCCAGTGTGGGAGACAGTCTGGGCATCGCCTTGTCCGGCCTCGCCACCTTCCCCGTCCACAGGTACTTCTGTTCCCTATGAGCCCATCAGCGGAGCGACAGCGCTGCCTGCAGGACAGAGGCTGCACTGCTGCTGTCTGACAGTCTGAAACAGGGAACACTTTCACTTCATTGACAGACACTGTATTCATCCTATTGGACCAAATTAAATTCTAGTGTGGTAGGAAGTGACAAATCCAAATTTAAGTAGGAAATCCAAGAGACCTAAACAGCAGGGAGTGGTCCTCACAATTCAAACGGTTGCGTCTCACATTGCAGCTTTAAAACCAACTAGAAATATTGCGTGCTTTGTGCGCTCATTTGTAGCGTGCCTCGCGTGCTCGCCTGCTATGTGCAGTTGAGCCGCACCGCAGAACCGCCTCGCCTATTTATAGTAGTGAGATGATGGTACTATAAAAAGAATAGTAGTTAACTTAAGTCTGTGGTTGACACCATGACAAATGTGTTACAGTAGATCCTGTACGAATGATTCTGGAGGTACTGAATCATTAAAATAGCATAATGAGTTTTTTTCATGTATATTTAAAAATATGGAAACAAGCTTGTTGTTTCTCCAGTGGCTTCCTTACATTACGCTGTCACTACAAAAGAAGGCTTGAATGACAACAGGTTCACTTGCCTAAAAATAGAAAATCTGCATTATCAATGAAAACAGATTAATGGAAGTCATGGAAGTCTTCTAAATAGTAAATATAAAACATTTGGTGCCTTTTTATTCTATTCTTAAAATCATGTCGGGAATTGGTTGGAGTCTGTAAAAATTTTAAACTGTCATTTGTTGCTTAACTAACTTAATTTCATTATATGTTGTTGCTTTTGTACTCAATGTTTTTCCAGTCACTGGTACTACCAAGGTCATGATTTTTATTTTATGTGGACCAACAGTTGGTTTAATTTTAACAATGGGAGGGGGGGATATGGGGCGGATACAGGCATAAATATGAGCAGGAAATAGGCTGACTGCTCCAGTAGAATGTCAGATTAGCTGCTGACAGACAGAGACACGCACTTTCACCTGGAGATAATAATGGAAAACATGATAGTGTATGGGTTGCATTTCTCTCTTCGTGTGTTTGACCATTGTGTAATCTCTCAAGACAAATTTTGGATTAGCCTGTACTGTAAATCTGTCGAAGAAAATCTGGAGAATTGTGCTCATATTGGCATAAAGGGGCGTGGCCGGAGGCATTGATTTAAGGTTCCAGACAGTTATTCCGGTTTTGAAAAGTGCTTGCCCCCAGAGGTTTTTAAATTATACTTTTTTATTTTAACCAATGGATTCCCAGATTGACCATTACGTGGATTTAGTGTTTTGTGGAGTGCAGACACACCCCATTTTATCTGACCGTGTCAACATTTATTTGGACCACATCCCAATATGCATGTTCCTACTGACATTTTTATGCTGCTACTGTTGAGTTGTTACAATGTTGTTACAGCTTACTCAGTATTTTTAAAGCTTGAGCTTGTTTAATCACATTTTTTAGCTGATTCTTGATTTTACAATGTAAGATGTAATAATTTATCCTAACAGCTTTGTCAGAGTGGGGTGTAATCTGTGTTGTCATATGAAATAAAAAATGAATGAATACATATTGGTGTACGTTTCTGAAATGTGAAATTTTTAATACATAAAGGTGCCCATTCTGTAATTACTGCTTCTGATTTTATTTGAAATTCAATTAGAAGGCATTTGTTAACCATAAACCCATTCTCTTTCACCAGACAACATGGGCTATCTGCTAAATTGGAGTTATTAAATTAATTTAGATTTTTGATTAAGACACCCCCCCCCCCCCAACTCCTATTTCTCAAGAGTCTTGTTATTTTTAGTGATGGAGAATTTAACTAACTGAAAGGAGAGAGCTTGGAGAAAAGTAAGCAAGGAAGTTGGACTAGTTACTTGCTAAGTTCTAGGGCTGCACGATATGAAAAAAAAATCATATTGCCATTATACTGACACGATATGTGATACGATTTTAGTGGGAACGATCATTTTTGTATTTCATTTTCACTGAAAACAAAATAAAAATGTGATATGATGTGCGGGGGGAGAGTAGGCTACTTCCAATTATTCCTATAACTAGATAGGCTATTAGTGGTGTGTTTGCTGGACAGCTAACATTCATACTTTATTAAAATGATGATACAGTCAGTTCCTGCTGAGGCTATAAGGGTCATCTAAGCATGTGTTCATAACATGAGCAGCAGGTGCAAAACAATCATTAAATCAACAAGCATGAGATGGCAGCATATAGAATCAAAAGGTTATGAGATCTTTATTATATTAAACATTACAGTTGCAAACCGTATAACTGAGTTATTTAGGCCTACTTAGCCTGTTGCACAGACATATTAATGTGTATTTTTGTCTTGTCATTCTACATTTCATCACCTTGTTTCCTCTGATTAATATTTAAATTCAAATACATGTCATTCTTGTACGACGAACACACAGTGGTGTCTTTCATGAACTGCTGTCTGACCCATGGACCACTGAGTCTGACCCGTCTGACCCTAAAAGAGAGCCAGCCAAGCGAATGTGTTGGTTGAACGCTAGGCCAATCAGGCAGAGAGGGGCGGGTTATGCCTTCGCCATCATCCGAAACAAATATCGCGTACAGAAGAGGAGCCTGCTCTGTTTGACAAGACTGCGCAATGCGCGCGCCCTGCACCGGAAGTTGTAGTGAAGTCGCTCTCTCGCGCAACCGCTTGGACGGTAGTCGTCGGTTCGCGTTCAGCAGAAGAGAAAAGGGGAGAGCCGGTGAGGAAGAAGGAGGCCGGTGGTCGGAGTGAAACACACTGCTGTTTATTTCTCACAGTTCATCACCCACTGAACGGTACTGACTCCCGTTTGTTTCTCGGCTTTCCTCTGTCACGTGCATGGTTTTGATATGGCTTGCTAGCGTTGTTAGCATAACTTAACATTACTAGCTTGCTTGTTAGCAATTAGCAGAGCGGCGCTAACAGCCTGAGCAGGTTAGCCAGGTGCTCACACAGCAGAAGCTAATGTTGGCTCTTTCACGCTAACTATATTTCTTTATCTCACACACATCAAGCCCGTGTAGCTGTTAGCTAGCCGACGTCAGCTTCATAACAGTCATTTGCCAACTGGAGGTTTGCTAACTTGACAGCCGTGAATCGCTCGCCAACGTCGTTGTTAGCTAAGGTGCTAACTAAGGCTAATGTTTAGCTTGCTTTTTAGCTACGCCCAAGGGCCTAACGTTACCTTAACCTTACTTGATGAATATGCATAACTTCACAAAACTCGCTGCTTACTCGAATAGAAAGGTTGACGTTCTTCTCGTAACGTTAGCTGTGACATTTTTGTTATGAATACGAACTAAAAATAAACTTATGCAGTTCGTTTTAGTAGTTACCTTTTATTGCTTTTAACTTAAGTTCGCAATCGAATTTGGTTGTTTTCTGTTTGCTCCATCTTCTGCTATTGCTGTGATCGCTGCGCTGCATACTGCACTAATTCAAATTCCCACGTTTGTAATCTAATCACTCACTGTGGCTATTCAAATGACTCTTGAATTCCTTCACTGCTTTCTCTCTACAGTTCCTGAGTCTGAGTGTCCTCCTAGCGAGTGCCTAAAGTGCAACAGCTGAAGTGGCCTTCCCATTTCACAGGAGTGGGTCTGTTGTGCCTGTCTGTCTGCTGTGCCTGTCTCTCTGGAGGAAAGAGCCTGTCTGTGTGCGTGACGAGGAGTGTGTGCGGAGCGTGTGAGCAGCTCTCCCTATGTGTGTGACAATGGGGGACATCAGTGACCTGGACCGGCAGATAGAGCAGCTCAGACGCTGTGAGCTCATCAAGGAAAACGAAGTCAAAGCGCTGTGTGCCAAAGCAAGGTAATGGATGACGTGGGTTCAGAGACACATACAAGCAGACAGTTGTTACTAAAGCTGATTATTGACCTTTACATGTAGACACTTAAGCCACTTTTACTCAAAGATCCGGCAATAACGCCGTTAGAAAGGCCTGCAAATGAGCGCGCGTTGCCTTTTTACACAGGAGATGCTTTAGACGGGCGAGCCGGCTTTCCGCAAGAAAAGAGCCGTCATGTTCTATCGTTGCCATGGAGATGTGAACATCTGTAGTCTACCTGAGGAATATCCTCACGTGTAGACCACGACTCGCCACAGATTGTTTGAGCATAAATAGCCTGATTTTATAACCTGGGCCTGTCGGCCGCTTCAAGTCATCCCTGGAGAAGTGGGGCCTATCGGTCAGTACGGCATGCGAGTGTGGCGAGCCTGAACAGACTGCCGAGCACATAATCACCGGCTGCCCCCTATACAGCCCACCCTCACAAGCCGGCCTCTTCGACTTAGGACCAGAGACGAGGGCGTGGCTGCACGACATGGAGTTGGCCATCTGATGATACACGAAGAAGAAGAAGATAACTTATTTACTCATAATCTGTAGGCACGGAGAATTCCTCCTGGACCTCCTGTTGCAGTCATGCATCGGGTCGCTTTTTGCTTTCATTTCAGCGTTTGCCCCTTTTATTGCTGTGACGGCCGTAACATCAAAGCTATTATAATCACATAGGGGACTTAAGGAATTGTTGGGATATAGATTATTTAGATAGTAACATTAGTTGTTTTTCGTAAGGGAAGGCACAAGTTCAGACAGACATTCCTTTTGGCCCATTTCCACCGCTGGTAGTGGCGCCACCCGCCCAGCTCCACTCGCTTTTTTGACAGCCCGGGTTGAGTCGTGCTAGTTTTGGCATGCATGCGTGTAAATAACAACAAATTGATATCCATTCTCCTGGCCGATGGTCTCATTGCTCATGTAGGTCATATAGAGGCACCAGTATTTCATAACCAGTTTAAATGTTTGTGTATGGATTTAATTTTAATGTTATACGTTATAGCCGACATGGGCTATGGACTTTTGACCACACGCCCACACGAGTTCCAAGGTTTCACCTGTTAATCAAAGGCATTTTGGTCAACTGAACATTTCACATGAAACTCCCTGAATTCATGGGTGCTTCATAAGGCTTGCTTTATGTCCAGCTGTGAGCCATTAAATGGTTCCACGTAACACAGTTAAGTAGAACTTGTATGTCTGTATTTTCAGAGAGATTCTGGTTGAAGAAAGTAATGTCCAGAGAGTCGACTCTCCTGTCACAGTGAGTCATCTTTTTTTACCACTACATTCTTGCCGATGAAGAATTTGTCTGTAATTTGAATGAATGAATGAATGGGACATATTTAATGTTTCTCCCGTCTTTCTTCATTACAGGTGTGTGGTGATATACATGGGCAGTTCTATGACTTGAAAGAGTTGTTTAGAGTAAGTACCCGCGGCCCACTCAACATCCAGTATTATTACTCTGTATTGTTGTTTAGAGTAAGTCCCCTCTGCTCACTCAACATCCAGTATTATTACTCTGTATTGTTGTTTAGAGTAAGTCCCCTCTGCTCACTCAACATCCAGTATTATTACTCTGTATTGTTTAGAGTAAGTCCCCTCTGCTCACTCAACACCCAATATTATTACTCTGTATTGTTGTTTAGAGTAAGTCCCCTCTGCTCACTCAACACCCAATATTATTACTCTGTATTGTTGTTTAGAGTAAGTCCCCTCTGCTCACTCAACATCCAGTATTATTACTCTGTATTGTTGTTTAGAGTAAGTCCCCTCTGCTCACTCAACACCCAATATTATTACTCTGTATTGTTGTTTAGAGTAAGTCCACCCTGCTCACTCAACATCCAGTATTATTACTCTGTATTGTTGTTTAGAGTAAGTCCACCCTGCTCACTCAACATCCAGTATTATTACTCTGTGTTGTTGTTTAGAGTAAGTCCCCTCTGCTCACTCAACACCCAGTATTATTACTCTGTATTGTTGTTTAGAGTAAGTCCCCCCTGCTCACTCAACATCCAGTATTATTACTCTGTGTTGTTTAGAGTAAGTCCCCTCTGCTCACTCAACATCCAGTATTATTACTCTGTGTTGTTGTTTAGAGTAAGTCCCCTCTGCTCACTCAACACCCAGTATTATTACTCTGTATTGTTGTTTAGAGTAAGTCCCCCCTGCTCACTCAACATCCAGTATTATTACTCTGTGTTGTTGTTTAGAGTAAGTCCCCTCTGCTCACTCAACACCCAGTATTATTACTCTGTGTTGTTGTTTAGAGTAAGTCCCCCCTGCTCACTCAACACCCAGTATTATTACTCTGTATTGTTGTTTAGAGTAAGTCCCCTCTGCTCACTCAACATCCAGTATTATTACTCTGTATTGTTGTTTAGAGTAAGTCCCCTCTGCTCACTCAACACCCAGTGTTATTACTCTGTATTGTTGTTTAGAGTAAGTCCCCTCTGCTCACTCAACACCCAATATTATTACTCTGTATTGTTGTTTAGAGTAAGTCCCCTCTGCTCACTCAACACCCAGTATTATTACTCTGTATTGTTGTTTAGAGTAAGTCCCCTCTGCTCACTCAACATCCAGTATTATTACTCTGTATTGTTGTTTAGAGTAAGTCCCCTCTGCTCACTCAACACCCAGTATTATTACTCTGTGTTGTTGTTTAGAGTAAGTCCCCTCTGCTCACTCAACACCCAGTATTATTACTCTGTATTGTTGTTTAGAGTAAGTCCCCCCTGCTCACTCAACATCCAGTATTATTACTCTGTGTTGTTGTTTAGAGTAAGTCCCCTCTGCTCACTCAACACCCAGTATTATTACTCTGTATTGTTGTTTAGAGTAAGTCCCCCCTGCTCACTCAACATCCAGTATTATTACTCTGTATTGTTGTTTAGAGTAAGTCCCCTCTGCTCACTCAACATCCAGTATTATTACTCTGTATTGTTGTTTAGAGTAAGTCCCCTCTGCTCACTCAACACCCAGTATTATTACTCTGTATTGTTGTTTAGAGTAAGTCCACCCTGCTCACTCAACACCCAATATTATTACTCTGTATTGTTGTTTAGAGTAAGTCCCCTCTGCTCACTCAACACCCAGTATTATTACTCTGTATTGTTGTTTAGAGTAAGTCCCCTCTGCTCACTCAACATCCAGTATTATTACTCTGTATTGTTGTTTAGAGTAAGTCCCCTCTGCTCACTCAACACCCAGTATTATTACTCTGTATTGTTGTTTAGAGTAAGTCCCCTCTGCTCACTCAACACCCAGTATTATTACTCTGTATTGTTGTTTAGAGTAAGTCCACCCTGCTCACTCAACACCCAGTATTATTACTCTGTGTTGTTGTTTAGAGTAAGTCCCCTCTGCTCACTCAACACCCAGTATTATTACTCTGTATTGTTGTTTAGAGTAAGTCCCCCCTGCTCACTCAACATCCAGTATTATTACTCTGTATTGTTGTTTAGAGTAAGTCCCCTCTGCTCACTCAACATCCAGTATTATTACTCTGTATTGTTGTTTAGAGTAAGTCCCCTCTGCTCACTCAACACCCAGTATTATTACTCTGTATTGTTGTTTAGAGTAAGTCCCCTCTGCTCACTCAACATCCAGTATTATTACTCTGTATTGTTTAGAGTAAGTCCCCTCTGCTCACTCAACACCCAGTATTATTACTCTGTATTGTTGTTTAGAGTAAGTCCCCTCTGCTCACTCAACACCCAGTATTATTACTCTGTATTGTTGTTTAGAGTAAGTCCCCTCTGCTCACTCAACATCCAGTATTATTACTCTGTATTGTTGTTTAGAGTAAGTCCCCTCTGCTCACTCAACACCCAGTATTATTACTCTGTATTGTTGTTTAGAGTAAGTCCCCTCTGCTCACTCAACACCCAGTATTATTACTCTGTGTTGTTGTTTAGAGTAAGTCCCCTCTGCTCACTCAACACCCAATATTATTACTCTGTATTGTTGTTTAAAGTAAGTCCCCCCTGCTCACTCAACACCCAATATTATTACGGTACTCTGTATTGTTGTTTAGAGTAAGTCCCCCCTGCTCACTCAACACCCAGTATTATTACTCTGTATTGTTGCTAGTATACATGTATTTAATGCACCACAGGCCCAGATCTCACATCTTAGTTTGCATTTTTGTCATAAATGTTCTCTAGTGCTACAATACTGTATTAAAGCAGCATTCAGCAATGTTTTTGTGTTAAAATAAATGTTAAATGGCTCTATATTCTGACAGCAATCACCCCCACCCTGCTGTCCTCTGTCTCTCTCCTGTAGCCCTACATGCAGGGCGGACGTATCTCCGCAACCGTAACTCGTAGAGACTCATGGATGGCGGCGTTGGATTCGGGGTGAAGAAAATACATAAAGTCCTTTAAATGCATCGCGATATATGATCTTCGCTTTCCCAGAAAATGTAAACAATTCTCTGATTGGATAAAAACTTTGCGTCGAACTCCCACTATCCAATCAGGGAAATGTTTACTTTTTCTGGGAAACAGAAGGTCAGATCGTGATGCCTGTAAAGGACTATGTATTTTTTCACCCCGAATCCAACGGCCTTGAGTCTCTACGAGTTACGGTTGCGGAGATACGTCCGCCCTGCATGCAGGACTACAGGAGAGAGATAGAGGACAGGAGATACGTCCGCCCTGCATGCAGGACTACAGGAGAGAGATGGAGGACAGCGGGGCGTTGGGGGTTTCAAGTTACTGACCAAAGACTCTATTTCAGTGATTGCTGTCAGAATATAGAGCCATTTAACACAAAAACATCGTTGAATGCAGCTTTAATTTGAATTTTCACAGCAATCTTACTGGTGTAGTTATTGAACACGCAGTGCCAGGTTGCAGATGTAGCAGATCAGACCTGTCAAGTTGGACACAGTTTATATGGAGATGGGTATTGTTTAGTATTTTTCTGATGGAGTGCTAAAACATCCTTTTTTAAGTGGATTTTAGAATCTTTGAATTTAAAGTGGAAGAGGATTTCAAGAGGGATTTCGGGGAATCAGAGGGCGGATATTTCGCTCAGCAGCTCGGGCATGGCACCTAAATCTGCTTTGCAATTCGGTACCGGTAGTACCTGTTGGAAAGGTACTGGTAGTACCTGTTGGAAAGGTACCGGTAGTACCTGTTGGAAAGGTACTGGTACCATAGTGGTACCGGGGTTTCCGTACCCAACCTTAATTTTATACCAATTTGGAAAATGTGGCGCAAAAACAAAACGGTGTCTGTGACTAATCCACCCAGGAAAGTGCACCCCTCCTCCTTCCACTTAGCCTGGTCTCATGCTTTGTCAGTGATTGCTGGTGTTGTATTTTATGCTGATAATGTATAGTTCAATAAGTGCATTATGTATCACTGCTCTCCAGTTTGATTAGACCTGCTTGTTTGTAATCTTTCCATGTGGCAGGTTGGCGGAGATGTTCCAGAGACAAATTATCTCTTCATGGGCGACTTTGTGGACAGAGGTTTCTATAGTGTGGAGACTTTCCTTCTGCTGCTAGCTCTTAAGGTACACAGTCATTTCTCTTTTGATCTGGGTTGTTTATCTAAAGTTTTTTAATCGGATTTCAGTAATTGCAATGGAATAAATCTTAAAATTGGAGTTTGCTAAATGAGAAATGGGATAATTCAGATTGGGATTTGGTTATCCGTCTGAATGATCTGAAATGTTTGTCCATATTTTTAAACAAATCCTAATCCTTCAATTATTGAATGGGAAACAGTTTACACAGGAGTTGGTTTTGAATTTAAATTATTTTACCTTCCAGTAAAAAATGTTTTCATTCTTATACGTAGTATACTTGCGTATGAATTATATATATTAGGGCTGTCAGCGTTAACGCGTTAATCGCGCGTTAACTCAAATTCCTTTTAACGCCACTTTTTTTTTTAACGCGCAATTAACGCATGCACTTTCTTTGAAGTTTGAGCCTTGGTCCGACCCATAGTTTGGGAAATCAGGAAGCAGTAACGTTGATAGCAAGCAGAAAGAAACCCCCGTGAGCAGAAAAGGAGGAAGAAAATGGGTATAATGTTGGCAAGTTCAGCTTAAAATTGAGAAAATGTCCCACATTTTGGGTGAGAGAGAGGGCGCATCAGCGCGATCAGACCGTTGCAGAGAGAGAGAGAGAGAGAGAGAGACAGAGAGACGGAGCGCGGGGGGGAGAGAGGCAGAGAAAGCGAGCGAGACAGACAGACAGGGCGATCAGACCAGAGTCAGGGAGAGATGGAGAGAGAGCTGGCACACAGCTGCTCCTGTGCTCTTTTCTTCAGATGAACCAGTAGGCTAATTATGCAGCTTACTACAGTAGCCTATATGCTTCTACTTCACTATACAGTATGGTTCAGCATGCACACCCTTGAGGTTATTCTGAAGAATACTCTGGACAGTATTTGTCATTGTTCCAATAATAATAAACATATCAGCATAAAGCAAGCATATTCGTCTACTCCCATGTTGATAAGAGTATTAAAAACTTGAACACTATCGGTTTAAGGTAGATTTAGAACAGATAAAAAATTGCGATTAATTTGCGATTAATCACAATTAACTATGGACAATAGGGGTGTGCCACCTTAGGCACCTCACGATTCGATTACGACTAAGGGTGCTACGATTCGATTATTAAACGATTATTACGATTAATCACGATTTTCGATGCATCTTTTTCACCAAACAGGATTTTTTTTAAGCAAGGTATATTTGTCAGTATCCATTAATTAAAGTAAACAAACAAATGTACCTCCATTATCTTCAGTTGCGACTGAAGTCCACGCATCACATGTTACAGCCACCCTGCATGCTTTCTTCAGTGATTCCAGTTTCCAGTACTTCGGTTTTGGTCGCGTTTTACAGTTAAGGAACTGCTTTCCGGGCGAAATACCGTATTTTTTGCAAATAAAGCAAAAAACATTTGCAAAAAAATTTTTTTTTGCAATTTTTTGCAAATCGATAATCGAACATTGTGAATCGATTTTAATCGTCACGTGACTCATCGCGATGCATCTAAAAAACGATTAATCGGCACACCCCTAATGGACAATCATGCGATTAATCACGATTAAATATTTTAATCGATTGACAGCCCTAATATATATATACTGTACATATATACATACATACGTGTGTGTGTGTGTGTGTGTGTGTGTGTGCAAAAATGTGTTTTCATTCTTATACGTAGTATACTTGCGTATGAATTATATATATATACATATATACATATGTATATATACATACATACATGTGTATGTGTGCATCCTAGATCATCCATGTTTAATTCACCTAACATGTAGCATCACTTGTCCAACAGATGGCAAGATAGAGATATAGTTCAAGACTAATGATCAGTCTGATCCTGGAATACAGGGGTTTAGAAAATCTCTCATTCTGATCAGGATTTCCACAGGATCTTCAAAAGTCTCAAATGTAACTTGCTGAAACCTGCAGAATGTGATGTTTTGTTGACACTTTGTCCTCAGGTGCGCTATCCAGACAGGATCACGCTGATACGAGGGAACCACGAGTCCCGGCAGATCACACAGGTCTACGGCTTCTATGACGAGTGCCTCCGCAAGTACGGCTCGGTCACCGTCTGGAGATACTGCACCGAGATCTTCGACTACCTTTCCCTCTCCGCTATTATTGACGGCAAGGTGAGAGGCCCGTTGACTGTGGCAGGCACTGTGGCAGGCACTGGTAATACAGGCTTCATGTAACATGGACTTTAGAAAGGTGTATTCCATTCAGGGAGAGTGTTTAACCCATTGATACCTGATGCAGCATTTGCGTGTATATCCCTCATTTGTGTGTGTATCCCTTTAAGACCGCGAACCACGTGACGCGGTCTTAAAGAGATACACACACAAATGCTGCATCAGGTATCAATGGGTTAAAGTGACAGCGTCATGTGGCTTCATGACATTGGATACATTTTCTGCAGGTATCAGGGACTTTTAGAAACTGGTCGTCTTACAGGAATTTAGCAGAATGTCTTTTCCAGCTTGTTTCCACACGTTCATTGCATTAGATCAGTGGTTGGTGGGGTACGTGCAAATACTAACTAGAAGGTAGTAGTTGAGAGAAAGCGGAAAATGGAAAAATGTGAGAATAAATCCTGAAAATAAATGAAACGTTAAAATAAATCTGCTCAGGAGGCACTAAATGCAACTCTTTCACTCCATTTCTTATTTTGTAATTTTATATTCTTCAAAAGGTGGCTTATCATTCATTCGTTGCATCCTATTAGAGCCCGACCGATTTATCGGCATAGAGATATATCTGTACCGATGGTGCCTCATTTGGCGTTAAACGTCTTATCTGTATCAGCTTCAATGTTTGCCCATATGATTTATTTTTATTTTGACTGAATATATAATGCAGAAAACGTGCTTGGATCGAGCAGAGCGGCTCTGGCATTGTTTACAATACTTTCAACACTTTGAGCACAGCTCTAGTTTAGCCAGGTATACTTTGTCACTTGGTCGGCAGAAGTCCGTGGGGAAAGTCCCTTCTTAACGTCCATATTAATTAGCCATGTGCTTCAGGTGCACTTCGCTCGCTCCATGATGAGACTATTTACAGCGTAACTCGCTCTCGTTCCGCCTTTACAAAACTCAACACTGCAGCACAGCTTCCATTGACCATGTTTAATAATGTTAAATAATTCTTTAATAAAGTTATTTGTTTAAAAAAGCAGTCTTCTGGGTAGGCTACCCCTTCATAGTCATATCGGTGCAAAATCCACACAGGCAATTCCATCAAAAAAAAAAAAAATCACCATATCGGCCGCCATATCGGTTATCGGTGATCTCTCCCCCTCTAAAATCGGTTATCATTATCCATCACAAAAATCCATATCCGTCGGACTCTACATCCTATGTTATAGTTTTCTCTCTTGCACTTTTCTAAGACAATTGTTGTAGTCTGGTATAGAGGGTACTTCACTTGGATTCATAAATCAGGGAAAGAGAGTACTGAAGCCAAAACTGTTTGAGAGCGAGTGCATTAGATGGTTTGCAGCCCAACAGGAGGGGAAACCAGACTGAAAAACATGACCAAACCACTTTAGCTCATGGAAGTGCCCTGGGAATGTCTTTGAATTGATCATAGCTGATTGACTAGCTATTGAATGCCACATCCAGCAGTATAGCAGGTGCAGGAGTCGTCTCGATGCATGTCTGTGTGTTTCTCAGATCTTCTGCGTGCACGGAGGCCTGTCCCCCTCCATCCAGACACTGGACCAGATCCGGACCATCGACAGGAAACAGGAAGTGCCCCACGATGGGCCCATGTGTGACCTGCTGTGGTCAGACCCTGAAGGTACAGAGGCTTCCCTTCAAATCCTCTCACCATCAGTTTGCCCTTTTCCCCCTTTCATATGCTGTGCTGTATTGGTTCACACGTAGGCTTGCTTGGGGAGTAACGGATTACATGTAACAGGATCATGTAATCAGATTACAAAAAACAGTAACTTTATTTCTCTGGAGAACCGTTTGTCGGGTCGATTTTAAACTTGGGAAGTGCGCTTAGGCACCGCCCACTGGGTGGTGCACTCATTATAATTAAATGACAATAGCCAATGAGCCTCATTAGTATGATATGCATGTGTCACATGATGAGAATTCTTTGACTTGATGAGGATGGACCTAGGCAAACTAGTATGACAACATTTTTGCCTGCCTGCATATTAAGGAGACAACTGACCCAAACCACAGTAAGTGCTGATACTGTAAATGCTATGTGGGATTTTATCTTCTCATGGTGGCGTCTTTGAATGCGTCAAGTTTTTGTGCCGATATTCAGGATCATTCAATTTTAACATTCTGTCAAAAAAGTGATCAGTGATTTCAGCAAGATTTCTATTCGTGTTGACGAGGAAAGCCTTTGAAACATTTCTACCGCTATTTCTCAACCACTGGGTTGGGCCGCGAGCGTCTTCTAGTGGGTCATGAGTCTGTGTTTGACGAGGTCTGAAGCGCTCCATTTTAAGCTATCGTGAAGATTCTGGTATTGCCGGAAACTAGAAATCCAGACGAACACGGAGCTACCAAGAATGTTCTGCTCGCTTGCTGACAAGCAGGTGTAAATCTTTGACAATCGTAAATGGGCGTGATGACTATTTTCAAACACATCAAGATATCTGAATAAAATTGGGCTCATTAGCGCACCGCAAGAGTCTCACCTTTACAGTGTTGTCTTGACATAATGTCACTATGTCAGCTACAGAGGGTTTAAGAGTTCCAGGGTCCTAAAGACACTGTGCTTCATGTCAGCTACAGAGGGTTTAAGAGTTCCAGGGTCCTAAAGACACTGTGCTTCATGTCAGCTACAGAGGGTTTAAGAGTTCCAGGGTCCTAAAGACACTGTGCTTCATGTCAGCTACAGAGGGTTTAAGAGTTCCAGGGTCCTAAAGACACTGTGCTTCATGTCAGCTACAGAGGGTTTAAGAGTTCCAGGGTCCTAAAGACACTGTTCTGCATCCAGTGAAAATGTTATTCTCGCCTAAACACTAAAAAAAAGTCAAAATGCATAATTTAATTGATGAGTTATGTTTGAATATCACCAAGCTGTTGACAGTGGCATAACACAAATACAGCCCAGTTTATTTTTCTCTATTTTTCTTATCAGAATCAGATGAGTTCGGGTGGGTTCAGGAGGAGGTAGTGGTGTTTGTGGGGAGTGTTGGTAGGAACCTTGGTGGGAGGGGTTTATGGGCCTTGTTTGTGAGGCTGACGGCAGTTGGGAGAAGCTGTTATTGTGGCGAGAGGTTCTGGTCTTGACGGACCTCAGTCTCTTGTCGAGGGGGAGTGTTTTGAAGAGCTCGTTGCCAGGGTGGGAGGGGTTGGCCATGATCTTACAAGATCGCTTCAGTGTTCTAGCTGCATGCAGGTCCTGGAGGGATGGCAGGTTGCGTCGGATCACCTTCTCAGCACAGCGGATGATGCGCTGAAGTGTGTTGATGTCTTTGAGAGTGGCAGCAGCGTACCAGACTGTGATGGAGGAGGTGAGGATGGACTCAACGATGGAGGTGTAGAAGTGCACCATCGTGGCCTTTGGCACTTTGAATTTCTTCAGCTTCCGCACAAAGTACATCCTCTGCTGTGCCTTCTTGGTGAGAGCTCTGATGTTCAGCTCCCATTTTAGGTCATGGCTGATGTTAGATCCTAGGAAGCGGAAGGACTCCACAGTGTTGACTGGGGAGTCACCCAGGTTGATGGAGGAAGGTGGGGCTCTGTTCCTCCTGTAATCCACAATCATCTCCACTGTCTTTTGAGCATTTAACACCAGGTTTGTTGACTGCACCAAGTCACCAGATGGTCAACTTCCTGTCTGTATTCCGACTCATCTCTGTCTGTGATGAGCCCTATGAGGGTGGTATCGTCTGCGAACTTCAGGAGCTTGACAGACTGGTGACTGGAAGTGCAGCTGTTGGTGTACAGACCGAAGAAGTAGGGAGAGAGGACACCGCCCTGGGCAGCGCCGGTGCTGATGGACCGATAGTCAGTGATGTGCTTACCCAGCCTCACATGCTGCTTCCTGTCAGTCAGGAAGTCGGGCACGCCCAGCTGGGAGAGTTTCTCCTGTAGCAGGGCTGGGAGGATCCTGTCAAAGGCCGAGCTAAAGTCCACAAACAGGATCCTGGCGTAGGTTCCTGCATTGTCCAGGTGTGTGAGGATGTGGTGGAGGGCCATGTTTATTGCATCGTCTACAGACCTGTTGGCTCTGTAGGCAAACTGCAGGGGGTCCATGAGTGGGTCTGTGATGGATTTGAGGTAGGACAGGACAAGGCGCTCAAAGGACTTCATGACCACAGAGGTCAGGGTGACGGCTCTGTAGTCTTTAAGTGCAGAAGGCCTTGCCTTTGTTTGGGAGGGGGATCATGGTTGTTTTAAAGCAGGTTGCTATGTGGCAGGTCTCCCGTGAGGTATTGAAAATCTCAGTGAACACTGGGGCCAGCTGGTCAGTAGGCATGGGTCAATTTCCGGTTTTACCGGTTCGGTTCGGTGTACGAGCCCAAACCGGTTTGATCACGTGCAAACCGAAAAAACCTGTTTGTTTGTTTTTTTAATAAAAAAATTGTGTCAATCCATTCTGATTGCATTCTTTTTCGTATTAGCCTCTTCTCAAGTTGCACTAGTAGGCAAAAGTCTTATTTTGTTTATTATTTTGATGTTTGAAGAAAAGTTAAGCTGAATAGTTATGAGAAATAAAAACAATGTGTTGTTACAGTTCAATGGTTCTGCTTATTTTTATTCAGTGTTAGTGCTGGTTGGCATACCAGCTTAGAGGTGCATTATCGCCACCAACTGCAGTCGCATTAGTCATTTATGGACTACACTAAAATTAGTATTTGTATTTTTTATTTTGTAAAATTCGATATACCGGTTTGATAGTTTTTTGGGGAATATCGAACCGGTTTCAAAATTTTCAAACCGGCCCGTGCCTACTGGTCAGCACAGTGTTTCAGGGCAGAGGGTGATACGGAGTACATACGGCGTATGTTATGTTTTCTCATTGATTTGGGATTTGGGAAGGTGGTCCTCAGAAGCTTTTACCAATCAGAAGTGGGCCTTACGTTACAAAAGGTTGAGAACCTCTCATTTTAGACCCGGCAACACTAAAAACACATCCCCAGATGTTTGACTGACACTTCCTCTCCCTGATCTCAGATACCACAGGGTGGGGCGTGAGTCCGCGGGGGGCCGGCTACCTGTTTGGGAGCGACGTGGTCGCCCAGTTCAACGCCGCCAATGACATCCATATGATCTGCCGAGCCCACCAGCTGGTCATGGAGGGCTACAAATGGCACTTCAACGAGACGGTGCTTACCGTCTGGTCCGCACCCAACTACTGCTACAGGTGGGTGGGAGGGGAACTACATGGTCCCTGTTTGAATGTAAGCCTGAGAACCTACTGTAGGTAGGACACCCCTAACCAATTCTCTCTCGTCTCAACCAGATGCGGCAATGTGGCGGCCATCTTGGAGCTGGACGAGCATCTACAGCGGGAGTTCATCATCTTCGAAGCGGCGCCGCAGGAGACGAGGGGCATCCCCTCCAAGAAGCCAGTGGCAGACTACTTCCTGTGATGTCATCCCCTCCAAGAAGCCAGTGACAGACTACTTCCTGTGATGTCATCCCCTCCAAGAAGCCAGTGGCAGACTACTTCCTGTGAGGTCTCTCTTACGGCCGCGGCGCGTCGACTCTCACGCCGATAACCCCCACAACCCCTGACACGGCTCACCGTGAGAAGGTTTTAGAGGCGAGGTGAAAACCAACCGGGTCCATGACTGTAGTTCACATCTCCATCAGATTTCTGCTTCTTCTCCTTCCATGTACGTCTCGTGCCTCCCTCTCACGCTGTAGATATGGTCCCCTCCCTCCCCCATCACCACCACCGTTGTAGTATTTTTACATGAACATTGTCACTTAGTTTTTAGGGGTACTTGGAAGGAGTTCTTTTTTTTCCCATTCATTGGAGATATGCAAACCTTTCTCATTTGAAGGAATTTCTTCAATGCGTACATTCTCTTTACATTGCTTTCTTTTTGATTTTTGTATAATTGTTGCTACCAGGATGACCTGCAAATTGAGCTTTCCCCCCTCCTCACTTAGCTAATATTGTATGTTTCTGTTTGACTGTCTTCTGTGTGACACTATTGAACATAGTCAGCGCTGCTGCTCAGCATCATCGCTGAGAAATAGCAGAAATGAAACGACGGAGTCACTATTCAACACTTGTTTTCCCTCTTAATCCCTTTCATCTACAAATTTTGATATTGTGAGAATAAAGTTTTTTGTATCAATGCTCCTGTTTCCTCAGGTGTGCTTTCATGGTGCCTATCTCAATTAGTACAAATGCAACTGTCTGCAAGTTGACATTGATTGGGATGCAAGAAACAAGTTGTTGACGAAATCTAATTTATTTTGGTCCATCTTCAGATATCACTATATATATATATATATATATATATAGATGTGTGATTAAGTTGAGGGTTAGGATGATTAAGTTGATGGTTGGGGTTAGGATGATTAAATTGAGAGTTGGGGTTAGGGGTTGAAGGTTTAGGCATGATGATTTATGACATCACTGATGTCACAGTGGGATTTATAACATCACACTGGGACAGCGAAACAGCCCCAACTCCCATTTATATACTGACCGATGATGGTTTTATGGTCTGAAAAATATTTTGGAATTCTGTTTTTGAATATTGTGGCAGTGAGAGTTTTAGTTTGTTTTATATTAACCAATTGAACTGGGCATTCTTTTGCCTGCCTATTTGTTGGTAACCACTAATCTAGAGCAGGGGTTCCCAAACCTTTTCAACTTGGGACCCAAACTCACGAAAAACAAAAGCTATGGTAATGAGTTGCCATGACGACCCATTTGGCGACCCACCAAATTGGGTCCCGACCCATAGTTTGGAAAACACTGATCTAGAGAATAAACAATGGTCCTCTATTGCAAGGTTGATCATTTTGTTCATTAGCAAACAACCAAAACATACTGTACTGACCAAATAAAAGCAACCGAATTCCAAAAATAAAAAAATGATTTGTTGCAAAAGTACATCATATTCATGTTTCCATCAAAAGTTTTGCAATATATTAACTATGAGAACTTTATGACCTTATGATGAAAACTAGCTAAAGCTTATGTCATTTTCTCACCTCATGCCCTGCAGGGTCAACCTCCTGTTTGAAGCTTGCTCCGCCCACCTATGTGATGTCACACCAATGAGGGCATGAGATTTTGATTGTGTAGTTTCAGAGGTAGGGCTCAGCAAAAAACAGTTTTTATTCTCACTCATCAGGCATGCAAATATAGCCTCTATAGTTAGTGTCCCATAATCTCCCATACAACCTGAAGACTAGTCACCCAAATGTTACAGAAAAAAGGGCTTTTTTGGGTGAGTTCACACCATGGTTCACACAAAGGGCTATGCCACACCTTGGAATATGATGTAACCTTCATTCCACCTCAGATGGTTAGGTAACATCTTGCGTGTTACAGAAATGTATCATGTGTTGGGATGGGATTTTTTTTAATTCATGGCAAGAGCTTCCACAAGGCGGAAATTCAAAAAATGTCCCATTCACCCTGAAGTCACCCTAATTCATGTTGTTCAACAACATAGTCAACTTCACCTGCAAGTAACTATATAGAATGGAGACATGTATAAATGAAAAGCTTACTGAAGCCGCCAACGAGAAATTACTTATTTCTTAATTTATTCTCTCACACACGCACTTACGCGCGCCTACGCACGCACACACGCACGCACGCACGCACGCGCGCGCGCGCGTACACACACAAAATCAGGGGTGTTGCCTGAGGAGTTTCGATGCTAATTTTTCCAGTTCAACATTCCCATTAGTTTCCGTTTCCAGCACCGAGATAAAGCCGGAAGCTCGAGCCACTCTTCTTCAGAAGCGGCGAGAGGAGGTGCAGGGACCACAACACAACAGGAGCAGGGACCACAACACAACAGGTGAGACACCGCGTGCCGTGCCGTGCCACAACGGGTAGGTTTGATAACGCTAAATAGCTCGTGTTCTAAGACGGTTCTTATCCAAGAAAATTGCGTAATGTCAACCTCATCACGAGATCATGCCATGTAGCCTGGGTAAACCCAGAGCCGTATAATAAAAGAGTTCCGACATCTCCATTCACTCCAATGGACCAGTTTTTTTCCAGGAAGTAGAAAGTGGAACTCTTGAGTAAAAAAAGCAGCACTGTCGAGTTGCAGCCAGGTGCAGCAAAATAGACAGTTTGTGTTGTACTTTGAAAGGGTTTTTCATCCCTTGAAATGAATCAAATTGTACATTATCGGCTTTATTTTAGCATGCAAAAGTAGCGCGAGACCCATTCCTGGCTGTTCATTGGCTAATGAGTCTCGCATTTTGGTCCTCCGCTGACGCCACTCTCTTACTAGAGGCTAAACCCAGCCGCCACGTGACCTGCTCTCAGTCACTACCTTGTGACCAGTGAGCAGGGTCTGTCTGAGAGCAGGTCACTGGGGGCTGGCTTTACCCAGGCTACAAGCCATGATTTACACCAGCTCAGTGGCCTTGTGGTCTGAGTGTCCGCCCTGAGACTGGGAGGTCGTGAGTTCGATCCCCGGCCGAGTCATACCAAAGACTATAAAAATGGGACCCATTGCCTCCCTGCTTGGCACTCAGCATCAAAGGGTTGGAATTGGGGGGTTAAATCACCATGTGATTCCCGAGCGCAGCGCACGCTGCCGCTCACCGCTCCCCCAGGGGATGGGTCAAATGCGGAGAACAAATTTCACACATTGTGTGACAATCAGTGGGACTTTACCTTTACCTTTACTTATGATGCACCTGTTACAGTGTTACACATTTAACCGTGCTGCTTCAAAGCAATGTGTCCATGGACATTTGAACAAACTGTTGATGTTGTAACCTAACTCAACTACGTGGGTTTAAAAAAAACATGTTCGACAACTGCATAAAGCTTAGGACATGCTCATTTGGCCACTGTGTGTGTGTGTGTGTGGGCGCTGAATGATAAGCATCAAGGAACTTTAAATGTCTAGATTTACAGTTGAACTAGTTTCTGGGGTGGGGTGGGGGGTATCTTCACTTCTTGAATAACAGGCTTGCTGCTGTGCTAGCCTGCTTTGGCCTAGCTAGCGTTAGCTCAGAGCTTTTCATCCTCCCCATGGGGGCTCCAAACAGTTTCATGGGAGGCTCAGTGAATGGAAGTGGACAAATTTACATTCGTTATTATTAAAAGGAGATCTCACAGAACAGAATAGCCTAAATGTGTGTGATTTGGTTAATGAGATCATTCAGAGATACAGTCGTTTTGGGGAATTTGTTTACTTTTTGTCTCCGCCAGGCGATGCCGGGAGGAGATCATGTATTTGGCCGCGTGTGTGTGTGTTCTCCTCTCCTAACGCGATATCTGAGGAACGCTTTGACGGAATTTGATCAAATTTGCCTCAAACTTTGGCTTGGACTCAAGGATGAACTGATTAGATTTTGGTGGTCAAAGGTCAAAGTTCAAGGTCACTGTGACCTCACGAACGCCATTCCCAAGTTCGTTAACTTGATATCTCAAGAACGGCTTGATGGAATTTCTTCCAATTTGGCTCAAACGTCCACTTGGACTCAAGGATGAACTGATTCGCTTTTGGTGGTCAAAGTTCAAGGTCACTGTGATCTCACGAACGCCATTTTCAAGCTCGGTAACGCGATATCTCACTAACACCTTGATGGAATTTCTTCACATTTAGCTCAAACGTCAAAGTCTGGACAGACATGCATGTGGACTGCTCAATTCTACTTCTAATTTTATAAACAAAATCCAATCAGCTTTTCTCCCAACGACTTCACAAGTCAACGGCGAGTGGCTTCAGTTTCCCCCCTGCCCAGGGCTGTTTCTGCCCCTTTGGGGGCCCTATGCGACATCTTACAGTGGGGCCCCCAAACCACTGTCATCCTAATATCCCCGAAAGAACATGATTGACGAGGCATAGGTAATCATCAATAAAGCTTCTAATTAATCAATTATGCACAATATGAACAATAACTACCAATGAATGAATATTTTATTTTCGTCTCAGGACAATTGACCATCCCACATGCGATTATCAGACACATCAACATTAAATAATTAACAAAACATTCCGGTGTGTCACCCAACCAGCAACACATAATATAGCCTACATATAAACAGCAGAGCATACATGTATATACACCCATGTATCTATGGGTCACCGTGGGGGAAAACGCGGGCTTGGTGGAGATCTGCACTTTTCTAGTCTAGAGTCTGCCTTCAGAGTAGACAGACTTGTTGATGTACTTGATGTAGTCCTTGTTAAACAGCAATATCAGGCTATATTGGCTGATCTGTTGAAATAACACAATGATCCCATAGGCATCCAGGAATTGAGCGAGGGGGGCTCCTTTTTCCAGGCTTTTTCCTGGGGGAGGCCCACAGTCTCAGACTTAAAAAAACCCTGGCCTAGCTGATCGACAATCTTTCCCCCCCATTAGCTTTAGCGCCACTTCTAGTTTTCCTTCAACATTCAATTGCATTATAAAATAAAACAAGAGTGCAATTAGCCAAATTAATTCAATTAAAATCAAATTAGTTTAACTTTGCACTTGCACTGTGCAAGACACTATTTAATCTGCAATGTGAAAATGCTTTTTAAAATGGTGTGTGGGTGTGTGTGTGTGTGTGTGTGTGTGTGTGTGTGTGTGTGTGTGTGTGTGTGTGTGTGTGTGTGTGTGTGTGTGTGTGTGTGTGTGTGTGGCAGATGAAAGCATGGACACCCAGAGCACTCAGGTTGTCCTCAGGCTGCGGACGGCGTTCAGCTCGGGGGTCACGGTGCCGGAGACGTTCCGCCGGACGCAGCTCTCTGCGCTCCTCTCTCTGCTCACTGAGAACGAGCAGCTGATTTTAGATGCACTGCACAAGGACCTCGCAAAGGTACAAGACAAGTCTCTGTGTGTGTGTGTGTTCATATGTTTATACACTGACACATCTGTATAGCTACACTTGTGAGGACCTTCAGCAGTCTACATTCTTTCCTTAACCCCAAACTTAAACCTAAACCAAATCTTAAGACTCTGAAGACTTTTTTATTGGTGCCAGTATGGCCACACCTCTTGCTGGTGAACCCGGCACCCTCAGTAAACTGAGGGCACCGTCTGCAATTCAGCTCTTTGGTTTCTTCACATGGAGGAGAGACAGCCATGTATCAGCGTAGCAGCAGCAGCAGCAGCAGCGTTGGTGCATCCAGCACTAGCACAACCACCAGCCGCGGCAGGGCCAGGTTACAGGCAGGAGGCGGGGCCAGGTTACAGGCAGGAGGCGCCATCTTGCCTGCAGAATTTTCTCCTCGAAATGAAGATTGATTGACAGCTGCCATGTCGTGATATGATTGGTTGAAATGGGGTAGGAATTTGATAGTACTTCGTTACGTTGGTTACGTCACCATACCGTAGATTACAGTTATGAATGAAATCCTGAAAAATGACCTTTTGATGTGAAAAACTAAAGAAGTTTGAAGTGCTTTTCTTTTGCATACATTATTACATGGCTGCACTGAATGAAGAAAAAAAAAAAAAAAAAAAAATGTGGGTTCAGCTCGTCTAATAAATCCTAAACTAGGTGCTTAGTAGGTCTAAAACGGGTCCTCACAAAGATAGACACACACACACACACACACACACACACACACACACACACACACACACACAAATTGACGCAAATTTTACAATTCTATATGCCCTCTACTTTTGAATCCTCAATAACCTCCCTTTCCCCGGGCGTCCTCGCTGCCCTCGCCCATCAGCCCAAATTCGAGGCCATCCTGTCGGAGGTGGACATGGTGATCAATGAGCTGCACCACGCCATCGATAACCTGCACAGCTGGATGCAGCCGGATTACGTCAGCAAAAGCATGGTAGGTTTACGCTTTGACTGAAACCTCCCTTACAAGAAAAACACCAGGTTCACACGTGTGCACGTGTTTGGGATTGTTACTCAAGAAAGTAATATATTACACATTACCAGTGTGTTGGGCAAGTTACTTTCAAAATGTAATATACTACATATTACCAGTTACTTTCATTTGAAAGTAACTTTACAATATTACTGTGTGTGACACAAAGATGTCTTTACAGTCAGAGTGTATGTTATGAATGCACCTGAGCAGTAGAAATTGGACACTGTTTACCACTGTGCTTTACGTTTTATCACTGGTTGTGGCAATCTCATGCACCACTGTACTCTGTACACTACTGCCCAGTGTTCTTCCTTGTATGCCCGCAGACATACACATTGGTTGGCTTTTATATCTAAATCTCTTCTTAGGCTAGTTCCTGCCTATTTGTCTGTTTACATGTGTAGAAAACAAAATCAATACGGTCTACGCTCTCACAATACTCTTCAGATGTTAGTCCCCAGAGCTAGAACCCAATTAGGCAAAAAGGGCAAGGCCTTCAAATATGCCGCCCCTTCCTCCTGGAATAATCTACAGAAGGACCTGAAGTTATCAGAGCTGGTAACTTTGGGGGAATTTAAGGCCATTTTGAAAGATCGAGAAGAAAATACTCTTGATCATTGTAACTGCCCCTAAATAGTTCTCCCATGTATGAATGTATTTCTCTGTTTGTATTGCTTGTGTTTTTGTTGTAACATTGTTTTTTATGCTGCCCTCTTGGCCAGGTCGCTCTTGAAAAAGAGATTTTAATCTCAATGAGACTTTACCTGTTTAAATAAAGGTTATTGATTGATTGATTGAGAGTCAGCTGTTATATTGTGCAATCGAGTGAATGAAACTAGCATGTAGTTTTCTCCATAATCCTGCAGATTCAAACCCGATCCTGCTGAAAACGGGAAGAATTTATGTAGCGCAAGTAACGACTTCAGTGTTTGATTAGTAACTGTAATGTGATTACTGCATTTATGAACCGTAATGCCTTACACTACTCGTTACCGACAAATGTAATGTGATTACAGTAATGCATTACTTTGTTTTTTTTGTGTGACCAAGTTTTTATTGGCTTTTCTTTTTGTTTACATGAGGACACAATACAGCTCAAACAACACAAAATTGTTTGGGGTAATGTAAATACATAACTCAATATACACCAGTAGGTGTTCAAACATAGTACAACACTTCAGAGATGTGATAACAAACACATAAGATACAAAGCTCACATCAGTCTCTATACATCACCCAAATTGCACAAGAGCTCAAATCAAAGAGAAAAACACAATATACGGTAATCACATTGAAGTGCTGCTGTACCCCGACCAAACAAACAATTCTTTCGTTCATTTACAATGAATTATCTGAAAAGTAGTGGCCCTCCTAGATCATATCTTAACCTTTTTTCTTCTTTATCCACCCCGCTCCTACCCTCCCAGTAGCCTGAGTCCACCGTTCTGACAAATCTAAATATATTTAATTAAGCAAGGATTATATAGTAAACAATATCTCTTCTATTTGGATTTTTTTTTTTTTTTTTTTTTTATTATTATTATTGGTTTATTTTTATTATTACTTTTATCTTTCACTCCTTTCTTTCATTTTTCCCCATTTTTAATTTTCCTTTTTTTTCCTTTTTTTTCTTTAATAAAATAATAATAATACTAATATATCACGTTGCCCTCCTTCCATTTTATGGAAAGGTACAAAAATAAGAAATAAAGTAAAGTTGGTGTTAACGACAAATAAAATAAATTGTACATACAATACACATTCACCTAATGATTTATGCAACAATGTGGTTATAATTGAGAGTTTACTCCCTCCATTACTAGGGTGAGAGCTTCAATTATTTCCATCTTCATACCCCGTATTCTGCCTATTGACACTTCTAAGGACAGAACATTGTAAAACAGAAAAAGCCAATATTGTACAGTAATGCATTACTTTGTAACGCGTTACTCCCAACGGTCATCGCGGAAAACATGTTATCACATGTTATAACTTGTGATATAACGTGTTGTATAGCAACATGTTTTCACATGTTAAATCTAACATGTTTTCACATGTGAAATTGCATATTATGTGAAAAATCACATCTGATCACATCTGATTGTGTACATGTGATCGCATGTGATTTTGCACATGTGAAGTTAACCTGGTTTTTCTGTAAAACTCTGCTGAAGTCTGTTTGTGTGTAATTTGTCTCTGATTTGCCCGTGTTTGTCCGTCTGTGCTCAGGCCGTAAAGCTAGACACCTGTTTTGTGCGGAGGGAACCGTTGGGGGTTGTTTTAATCATCGGGGCGTGGAACTACCCCATCCAAATCACCCTCTGCCCTTTGATTGGAGCCATTGCTGCAGGTATCGTCCACACCCATGTCACACTCACACCCATGTCACACTCACACCCATGTCACACTCACACCCATGTCACACTCACACACCCATGTCACACTCACATCCATGTCACACTCACACACCCATGTCACACTCACACCCATGTCACACACCCATGTCACACCCATGTCACACTCACACCCATGTCACACCCATGTCACACTCACACCCATGTCACACCCATGTCACACTCACACCCATGTCACACTCACACACCCATGTCACACTCACACCCATGTCACACTCACACACCCATGTCACACTCACACACCCATGTCACACTCACACACCCATGTCACACTCACACACCCATGTCACACTCACACACCCATGTCACACTCTCACACCCATGTCACACTCACACCCATGTCACACTCACACCCATGTCACACTCACACACCCATGTCACACTCACACACCCATGTCACACTCACACCCATGTCACACTCACACACCCATGTCACACCCATGTCACACTCACACCCATGTCACACTCACACCCATGTCACACTCACACCCATGTCACACTCACACCCATGTCACACTCACACCCATGTCACACTCACACCCATGTCACACTCACACACCCATGTCACACTCACACCCATGTCACACTCACACACCCATGTCACACTCACACACCCATGTCACACTCACACACCCATGTCACACTCACACCCATGTCACACTCACACCCATGTCACACTCACACCCATGTCACACTCACACACCCATGTCACACTCACACCCATGTCACACTCACACACCCATGTCACACCCATGTCACACTCACACCCATGTCACACTCACACCCATGTCACACTCACACACCCATGTCACACTCACACCCATGTCACACTCACACACCCATGTCACACTCACACCCATAATAATAATAATAATAATGATTGGATTTATATAGCGCCTTTCCAAGGCTCAAAGCGCTTACACAGAATCATTATTCGTTCACACCATTCGTACCGGTGGTTCAGAAGCGTGGCAGCCACACATTGGCGCTCAACGGTCCCTCTGAACCACCATCATCATTCATGTCAACATTCATACCAATCATACCATTCATGTCTTACATTCATACCAATCATACCAATCATACCAGGCAAGGAGGGTTAAGTGTCTTGCCCAGGGACACAACGATTAACAGCTGGGAGGGAGCGGGGATCGAACCGCCAACCCTTGCGTCATTGGCTGACCCGCTCTACCTCCTGAGCTAAAGCCGCCCTCACACAATGTCACACTCACACACCCATGTCACACTCACACCCATGTCACACTCACACCCATGTCACACTCACACCCATGTCACACTCACACACCCATGTCACACTCACACCCATGTCACACTCACACACCCATGTCACACTCACACCCATGTCACACTCCACCCATGTCACACTCACACCCATGTCACACTCCACCCATGTCACACTCACACACCCATGTCACACTCACACCCATGTCACACTCACACACCCATGTCACACTCACACACCCATGTCACACTCACACACCCATGTCACACTCACACACCCATGTCACACTCACACCCATGTCACACTCACACACCCATGTCACACTCACACTCATGTCACACTCACACCCATGTCACACTCACACCCATGTCACACTCACACCCATGTCACACTCACACCCATGTCACACTCACACACCCATGTCACACTCACACACCCATGTCACACTCACACCCATGTCACACTCACACACCCATGTCACACTCACACCCATGTCACACCCATGTCACACTCACACCCATGTCACACTCTATAGTATATAAAATAGTATATTGAATTCATGTTGATAGTGCACCAGAAAAGAAATGCAATATGTA
This sequence comes from Poromitra crassiceps, assembly GCF_964638095.1. Classification (NCBI taxonomy): domain Eukaryota; kingdom Metazoa; phylum Chordata; class Actinopteri; order Beryciformes; family Melamphaidae; genus Poromitra; species Poromitra crassiceps. The sequence continues at coordinate 4,237,792 of NC_139644.1, read as the reverse complement.
TACTGCAAAGTCTGCCATGTGGGCATTTGAAAGATGTGTATGCATCTAGTGAGTAGAGTGATTACCAGGGTTCATAACATGTCTTGAACAGCGTTTCCGTGAGAAGAAAGTGAAAGTTCAAGTTTATTCATATGTCCCAGAAGGGCACTTTGGGTTGCAGCAGAGCATAAACATAAAACAGTCATAAAATCACACAAGACTCGAGGTAAAAACATGAAAACAAAGTGCAGACACAAATAGACCGTAAAACCATAAAGACCATAAAAACCATTAAAACAAAAATGGAGACACAATAGACCACAACGTAGTACAAAGTAGCAGTTCAGTTCAAAAGTGCCAGTGTAGTTTAAAGTGCATAAGAGGCCATGGCCGATAAGTGCAAATGCAAGGCAGTCTAAGAAGGACACAGCCACACAGCGCTACATATTACAGAAAATGCTGCTGGTCAACGTGTCTGGCAGGATTTCAGTTTCTCGGACAATTGGAATAAATTCCGGTCAAATATAATGGGTTGATCATGAGTTGATCGAATTTCGGTCGATCAAGATTTTCTTTGGTTGATTACAGCCCACAGCCCTACATCAGAATGTATCAAGTTCTGCAACACTGAGCAGAGAATACTGCTTAGTTTCTCATGATTTTGAAACCTATTTTATATACTTGGCGTCATTTTTAATCCTTCAAATTTGGCTGGGTCGTTAAAGGAACACTCTGCCCATTTTCAACCAGCTTTGTATCATTAGAACATCAGTAGTATATCAGAAAACTGTAAACTGTTTTCAAGTCTGTCATTTAATTTGACAGTTATTGAGTGTTAAAGTGTGGACCAGTGACATCACTGGTCCACACTAACTCAAATTAATAACTCATTAACTCAAATCAACTCTCAATAACTGTCAAACTATTCATCATTCATCTAGTTTGACAGTTATTGAGAGTTGATTTGAGTTAATGAGTTATTAATTTGAGTTAGTGTGGACCAGTGATGTCACTGGTCCACACTTTAACACTCAAACTGTCAAATTAAATGACAGACTTCAAAACCGTTTCCAGTTTTCTGATATACTACTGATGTTCTAATGATACAAAGCTGGTTGAAAATGGGCGGAGTGTTCCTTTAATCACTTTTTCTTTTGTGGCATGACAAACTCAAAAGAGACTTATATTTGGTTTCCAAGGGCTTTAACAATACGTAACTAAAGGTGCATTGTAAGGCAATGGCTAAGACACGAGAAGATGTGAAGTCCATGACCCAAGTGCTTACTATTACTATTAGGTAACTAACCAACCACGTAACCAAGTCAAATCAATTCACCGGTGTAATTATTGATTGGATGATGGTGATGATGATGATGATGATGTCACCAACTAGGAAACTGTGTGGTCATCAAGCCGTCAGAAATCAGTGCAGCCACAGAGCGTCTGCTGGCAGAGCTCGTCCCCAAATACCTGTCTCAGGTAAAGCACACTACCTTTTATTATGTCTCAGGTAAAGCACACTACCTTTTATTATGTCTCAGGTAAAGCACACTACCTTTCATTATGTCTCAGGTAAAGCACACTACCTTTTATTATGTCTCAGGTAAAGCACACTACCTTTCATTATGTCTCAGGTAAAGCACACTACCTTTTATTATGTCTCAGGTAAAGCACACTACCTTTTATTATGTCTCAGGTAAAGCACACTACCTTTCATTATGTCTCAGGTAAAGCACACTACCTTTTATTATGTCTCAGGTAAAGCACACTACCTTTCATTATGTCTCAGGTAAAGCACACTACCTTTTATTATGTCTCAGGTAAAGCACACTACCTTTTATTATGTCTCAGGTAAAGCACACTACCTTTCATTATGTCTCAGGTAAAGCACACTACCTTTCATTATGTCTCAGGTAAAGCACACTACCTTTCATTATGTCTCAGGTAAAGCACACTACCTTTTATTATGTCTCAGGTAAAGCACACTACCTTTTATTATGTCTCAGGTAAAGCACACTACCTTTCATTATGTCTCAGGTAAAGCACACTACCTTTCATTATGTCTCAGGTAAAGCACACTACCTTTCATTATGTCTCAGGTAAAGCACACTACCTTTTATTATGTCTCAGGTAAAGCACACTACCTTTTATTATGTCTCAGGTAAAGCACACTACCTTTCATTATGTCTCAGGTAAAGCACACTACCTTTCATTCTGTCTCAGGTAAAGCACACTACCTTTTATTCTGTCTCAGGTAAAGCACACTACCTTTCATTCTGTCTCAGGTAAAGCACACTACCTTTTATTATGTCTCAGGTAAAGCACACTACCTTTTATTATGTCTCAGGTAAAGCACACTACCTTTCATTATGTCTCAGGTAAAGCACACTACCTTTTATTATGTCTCAGGTAAAGCACACTACCTTTTATTATGTCTCAGGTAAAGCACACTACCTTTCATTCTGTCTCAGGTAAAGCACACTACCTTTTATTCTGTCTCAGGTAAAGCACACTACCTTTCATTCTGTCTCAGGTAAAGCACACTACCTTTTATTATGTCTCAGGTAAAGCACACTACCTTTTATTATGTCTCAGGTAAAGCACACTACCTTTCATTATGTCTCAGGTAAAGCACACTACCTTTCATTCTGTCTCAGGTAAAGCACACTACCTTTTATTCTGTCTCAGGTAAAGCACACTACCTTTCATTCTGTCTCAGGTAAAGCACACTACCTTTTATTATGTCTCAGGTAAAGCACACTACCTTTTATTATGTCTCAGGTAAAGCACACTACCTTTTATTATGTCTCAGGTAAAGCACACTACCTTTCATTATGTCTCAGGTAAAGCACACTACCTTTTATTCTGTCTCAGGTAAAGCACACTACCTTTTATTATGTCTCAGGTAAAGCACACTACCTTTCATTCTGTCTCAGGTAAAGCACACTACCTTTTATTATGTCTCAGGTAAAGCACACTACCTTTTATTATGTCTCAGGTAAAGCACACTACCTTTCATTTTGTCTCAGGTAAAGCACACTACCTTTCATTTTGTCTCAGGTAAAGCACACTACCTTTCATTTTGTCTCAGGTAAAGCACACTACCTTTTATTATGTCTCAGGTAAAGCACACTACCTTTTATTATGTCTCAGATAAAGCACACTACCTTTCATTCTGTCTCAGGTAAAGCACACTACCTTTCATTCTGTCTCAGGTAAAGCACACTACCTTTCATTTTGTCTCAGGTAAAGCACACTACCTTTCATTCTGTCTCAGGTAAAGCACACTACCTTTCATTATGTCTCAGGTAAAGCACACTACCTTTTATTATGTCTCAGGTAAAGCACACTACCTTTTATTATGTCTCAGGTAAAGCACACTACCTTTTATTATGTCTCAGGTAAAGCACACTACCTTTTATTATGTCTCAGGTAAAGCACACTACCTTTTATTATGTCTCAGGTAAAGCACACTACCTTTTATTATGTCTCAGGTAAAGCACACTACCTTTTATTATGTCTCAGGTAAAGCACACTACCTTTTATTATGTCTCAGGTAAAGCACACTACCTTTTATTATGTCTCAGGTAAAGCACACTACCTTTTATTATGTCTCAGGTAAAGCACACTACCTTTTATTATGTCTCAGGTAAAGCACACTACCTTTTATTATGTCTCAGGTAAAGCACACTACCTTTCATTCTGTCTCAGGTAAAGCACACTACCTTTTATTATGTCTCAGGTAAAGCACACTACCTTTCATTCTGTCTCAGGTAAAGCACACTACCTTTCATTCTGTCTCAGGTAAAGCACACTACCTTTCATTCTGTCTCAGGTAAAGCACACTACCTTTCATTCTGTCTCAGGTAAAGCACACTACCTTTTATTATGTCTCAGGTAAAGCACACTACCTTTTATTATGTCTCAGGTAAAGCACACTACCTTTTATTATGTCTCAGGTAAAGCACACTACCTTTTATTATGTCTCAGGTAAAGCACACTACCTTTTATTATGTCTCAGGTAAAGCACACTACCTTTTATTATGTCTCAGGTAAAGCACACTACCTTTCATTCTGTCTCAGGTAAAGCACACTACCTTTTATTATGTCTCAGGTAAAGCACACTACCTTTTATTATGTCTCAGGTAAAGCACACTACCTTTTATTATGTCTCAGGTAAAGCACACTACCTTTCATTATGTCTCAGGTAAAGCACACTACCTTTCATTATGTCTCAGGTAAAGCACACTACCTTTCATTCTGTCTCAGGTAAAGCACACTACCTTTTATTATGTCTCAGGTAAAGCACACTACCTTTTATTATGTCTCAGGTAAAGCACACTACCTTTTATTATGTCTCAGGTAAAGCACACTACCTTTCATTATGTCTCAGGTAAAGCACACTACCTTTTATTATGTCTCAGGTAAAGCACACTACCTTTTATTATGTCTCAGGTAAAGCACACTACCTTTTATTATGTCTCAGGTAAAGCACACTACCTTTTATTATGTCTCAGGTAAAGCACACTACCTTTCATTTTGTCTCAGGTAAAGCACACTACCTTTCATTCTGTCTCAGGTAAAGCACACTACCTTTTATTATGTCTCAGGTAAAGCACACTACCTTTTATTATGTCTCAGGTAAAGCACACTACCTTTTATTATGTCTCAGGTAAAGCACACTACCTTTTATTATGTCTCAGGTAAAGCACACTACCTTTCATTCTGTCTCAGGTAAAGCACACTACCTTTTATTCTGTCTCAGGTAAAGCACACTACCTTTCATTCCCTCCCATGCAGCTTTCTGTATATGACCGTTAAAACAGCATGACAACATTTGGGGAGATTCACCTATTTGCCATATTCCCGATGGTAAGACGAGAAGATAGATGGCCTTCTCTTTTCTGTGCGTGCAGTAGAAAAGTAGTTACGCACCCTTGTGTTTGAGGACTGCTATGCTGCTGTTTGTGTTTGAGGACTGCTATGCTGCTGTTTGTGTTTGAGGACTGCTATGCTGCTGTTTGTGTTTGAGGACTGCTATGCTGCTGTTTGTGTTTGAGGACTGCTATGCTGCTGTTTGTGTTTCAGGACTGCTATGCGGTTGTTTGTGGCGGGGCAGAGGACACCAAGGCACTTCTGGAGAACCCATTTGACCACATCTTCTACACAGGTAAAAGCCTGGAGAGAGCAGACAGTTTGCTTTGAGGCTACAGTACATCCATACTAAGTTAGTGTGCATCCGCACGACCCCGGCGTTTCCGACCCCTGAAACTGGATAAGAACCAATATGCTGCTGACCCGTATCGGTTCTAAAACTCTGGGGTTGCCTTTTAGCCTAGATGGGCAGAAATGGAGACCTTTGGAAAACGATCAAGTTGACATGATGGTAAACACATCATGTTTAAAGGTCCCATTCCGTGCAAAAGCTGTTTTTACTTGTAAATGCATATATACTGCTGTCATCCCTCCCTGTAATGAGTGGTCACAACCTCAGAACTGCCACAGTTGGATTTGTCCCTATCCAGCTTCCCCCTGCAGCCTCCTTCAAGCCACACCCCCTAACGCTCTGTTCCCCAGACGGGGTATCGGGACGTCACGATGGTCCTCAAGCATACGTCTCTCTCACACAAGCTACCTGCACCATTTTGTCTATAGCCACAAAATTAACACTTCTAGCTGGAGCGACGCCAACTGTACGTGATCCAGCAACTGCGGAGGTGCATTCGGTAAGTCTAGGCATTTTGAGATGTCCTCTTTAGCGTAGCAACCGTTAAGTTAGCGATAGCTCGCAACCTAGCGTGCTGGTCCACAGACGCTAATCTGATTGGCCGCTGGGAGCCTGGGGCGGGCTCTCCCTCAGCGGCCAATGGGAACTGTTAGTTCTGAATATATTATAGAAACAGACCATTCTTGGGAAGCGACGAGATGAGGAAGTGAGAACTCCGTCACAACAAACGGGGTTGCTATATTTTCAACAAATTAATCCAGAATCATGTTTTATGGACCAGAGACACACGTTTTTAAGAGGTTACAGCTGCACGAATTGGGACCTTTAAGTAGGAAGTCGTTTTTTTAGTAGTTTATAAAAAAAAACATACACCCAAAGGGCAGCCATTTACTGCAACCATTTAGATAGATAGATAGATAGATAGATAGATAGATAGATAGATAGATAGATGTAGTACTTTATTTATCCCCGGAAGGAAATTCTCGCGTTACAGCAGCAGTAACCAATGACAGTAACATAACATAGTTACCTATATCCAAAACACACAAAGGAAAACACACACAGGTAGGTGTCGGTGAAACAAATATAGATACTGTATAGTATATACATACTATAAATATAATACAGTATATGTACAGTATATCGCCCCGCCCACTTTCACCGCTGTGGCAGTACCTTGGAAACCCAGCAGTAAGGTGGCCAAACAAAATGAGTACCATCTGTATGCTCCCCCTTGACATCTCCCTCTTCCTAGGTTCCCGGGTTGTAGCGCGCAGCATCCTGCAGGCAGCCTCCACCCATCTGACCCCTGTGACCTTGGAGCTGGGCGGAAAGTGTCCATGTTTCATCTTTGGCCGTGTCAACACCATGGCCGCCGCCCGCCGCCTGGTGTGGGCCAAGTTCTTCAACGCCGGCCAGAGCTGCGTGGCCCCAGACTACGTCCTGTGCTCCAAGGTAGGGAGGTCAATGGCCTGCATTTATATAGTGCTTTTATCCAATGTGATTCACAATCAGTAGGTACATTCACCCATTCACACACCTTCATACACCGATGATGCAGGGTGCTGGCACAGCCATCAATTTGCAATTTGGGGTTCAGTATCTTGCGCAAGAGGACTGGAGGGAGGTGTTGTAAACATCTCTATCTTTATTTTTTTAAGATTTGTGACAGTGATGAGTGACAGTGATGATGGGTGACAGTGATGATGTGTGACAGTGATGATGTGTGACAGTGATGATGAGTGACAGTGATGATGAGTGACAGTGATGATGTGTGACAGTGATGATGAGTGACAGTGATGATGTGTGACAGTGATGATGAGTGACAGTGATGATGTGTGACAGTGATGATGTGTGACAGTGATGATGTGTGACAGTGATGATGTGTGACAGTGATGAGTGACAGTGATGATGTGTGACAGTGATGATGAGTGACAGTGATGATGTGTGACAGTGATGATGGGTGACAGTGATGATGTGTGACTGATGATGTGTGACAGTGATGATGTGTGACAGTGATGATGAGTGACAGTGATGATGAGTGACAGTGATGATGAGTGACAGTGATGATGTGTGACAGTGATGATGGGTGACAGTGATGATGTGTGACTGATGATGTGTGACAGTGATGATGGGTGACAGTGATGATGGGTGACAGTGATGATGTGTGACTGATGATGTGTGACAGTGATGATGTGTGACAGTGATGATGAGTGACAGTGATGATGAGTGACAGTGATGATGTGTGACAGTGATGATGAGTGACAGTGATGATGTGTGACAGTGATGATGTGTGACAGTGATGATGTGTGACAGTGATGATGTGTGACAGTGATGATGTGTGACAGTGATGATGAGTGACAGTGATGATGAGTGACAGTGGTGTGACAGTGATGATGGGTGACAGTGATGATGTGTGACAGTGATGATGTGTGACAGTGATGATGAGTGACAGTGATGATGAGTGACAGTGGTGTGACAGTGATGATGGGTGACAGTGATGATGTGTGACAGTGATGATGAGTGACAGTGATGATGTGTGACAGTGATGATGGGTGATGGATGATAGTGATGATGTGTGACAGTGATGATGGGTGATAGTGATGATGGGGCTTTTTTGGGGGAAGGGGGATTTATAACCTTGTTGGAGAGGTGGGGGAACTCCCCCTCCAGACACTGTGGCAGGGTACTGTCCTCGGTCCTGATACTAGAATTTCTAACTTTGATACTGATATGCAGGAAAATATCGGGTAACACTTTATTTGGATCGCCCGCTTACAGAATGAGCGTTGTATCAGTTGAAAATGTTTTACTGTTGATACTTATCAATACTTTTGACAACCCTACTCGAAGGCCACCCGTGAGGCCCTGCTGCCGGCCATCCGCCAGGTCCTGGAGAGCTTCTACAGCCAGAACCCCCAGACGTGTCCCGACATGGGCCGCATCGTGTCCCACAAACACTGGACTCGTCTGGTCAAACTGCTGGAGGCGTCCCGGGGCAAGGTGGTGCTGGGAGGGGACAGCCAGCAGGAAGACAAATACATAGGTGGGTCAGGATGTTGGAGAAGGATGGAGAAGGTGTGTCCTAGTGAGCACCATTATGTATACATACTCTACTTTGAATAATAACTTGTGTCTGATGGTTTTTCCTATAAAAAAAGTTATCTTTATTATTATTATTATGAGGACGACATCATCGTCATCGTCATCATCATCCCGCCTCATTAAAAATTCAGAAGCAACCAATCAGAGTTACTATCTAGACTGGACCATAACTAGCCAATCACAGCATACAAAGAAGGACTTTAACTGCTGAATACTGGACAATGATGGGCTCCAGTACTTGTGAGGCCACAAATCATGCTTGTTGAAAATCACCTTTTCAGTGAGCTCAGCTCAGAGAAACGTTCCACTTTCAGCAGACAGATGTGAAAACAGCCTTCTAGTGTCAAGCTCTGCTCACTGAAGCTCAAACATCCAACTGAAGGAACACAAAGAAAAACTGAGTTTTGATTTTAGGGTGTCTTTAAGTTACGGACCCGTGATGTCATTTGTGCATGAATGACATCATGAATGACATCATGTCCACAACTTAACTGAAATCAACTCTCAATAGAGAGCCAAAGTCAACGTCACTTCTGCTTCAGCATGCGTACCAAGAGATTTTCATCTGCCATTTATTTTCCCATAGACATTTCGTAAAATGCTTAGAAAAATAGTTTTACTTGGTCAAACCAAACGATTCAGCTATATTTAGAATCAGGAGAGACCACAGAACATTTCACCAAAATGTTAAAAAAAAAGCACTCTTCCACAAAGCGTAATGGAAATCAGACCAGTAGTTTTTCTGTAATCCTCCTGATAGACAGGCAGTTGGAGCAGAGAAAATGTGCAAGATGCACAGTGAGAATGTGAAAATTCATATTGTACAGTAGGCTACATAGCTGCTATATTTTATGGCCCATTTCCACCGCTGGTATTGGCCCGGCTCCGCCCGGCTCGAGTTGTGCTATTTCTAGTACCACCTCTGGCGAGGTTCCAGGGCTGTGGACCCGGTAACCATACGGTGACTTGAAAACACTGCATACGACTGATTGGTCAGACAGAATTGTGTTTACTGTGTCTCTGGATACTGTCAATGCTGGATACCAGTGGCACTTACCTCTTGTGTGTAATGTTATTTCCCCATCTTGTTTAAACTCTTTCCACCCCTGTACTTTACACCTCTGTTTTAAAAATGCTGCACAAATCTCTTCCAGCTCCCACGGTGCTGGTGGACGTGGATGAGAGCGACGCCCTGATGGAAGAGGAGATCTTCGGGCCCATTCTGCCCATTATCACCGTGGAGTCTCTGGAGGAAGGCATCGCCTTCATCAACCGCAAGGACAAACCCCTGGCCCTCTACGTCTTCTCTGAAGAGACCTCTGTAAGAACATGCCAAGCACACCTTTCCCCCCCTACCACCAGTGTTGTAGTCCAGTCTGACTCGCCCCCTACCACCAGTGTTGTAGTCCAGTCCGACTCGCCCCCTACCACCAGTGTTGTAGTCCAGTCCGACTCGCCCCCTACCACCAGTGTTGTAGTCCAGTCCGACTCGCCCCCTACCACCAGTGTCCGACTCGACTCAGAGTCCTGGACACATTTTCAGGACTCATGACTCGACTCGGACTTGGCCTTCATGCATTTGGAGTTGGAAGTTGGAGACGAGGACTCTGACTTGGTAATTGATAAAGACTGGCTTTTTGTTTGTAATCGGCCCTAATAAACTGGCATAAGATATTGATGCTATTTGATACCATTACATGATTACATGATTACATGATTACTTTTCAACACGTGTTCCACCTACATGTGGATTCAAGCTCATGTTCAATAACTGGACTCGGACCCAGGTGCTGTGCACTCGAACTCGACTCTGACTCTTCTGTGGTGACTCTGACTAGAACACTGGGGACTCGAGACTCCAGTTGGACTGGAGATAGAGTGACTTGACCACAACACTTCCCACCACGTTGCCTCAAGCTGGAAATATACTTCTGCCATCGCCGCAACTTGGAGCCTTGCCGGCAGCAGCTGGTCCTCGACACTCGAACGTCAGCTTGACGAGGGGTCGCAGGGGGAGGAGTCCCCAGCAAAATGAGTCAATTGTGTGATTTCACTAGGATTTCAACGACTAGAAGTTAGCCCAAGGAGAGAATGTAGTGCAGATATTTGGTAATAGATTTCACTCTCTCATGTATCTCCCCATCTATATCTATCTATATATAAAATTGAGTATGTGGGCTCTGTTTGTTTCAAGTTCTGTGTTCGGCCACAGCTATGCCATTTTACGTGTGATCGGGCTGAAACCTTCAGGGTGTGTAAAGGGCACCCTTGCGGGTGACCTGACGGAGCCGGATTTTTTAATTGGGCTAATTAGCTAATGATGTGATGTCATCGGTGATGATGTCATGAGTGATGATGTCAAAAGTTATGTCATAAGGACACACACACACACACACACACACACACACACACACACACACACACACACACACACACACACACACACACACACAAGGAGGCATTGTGACAAGACTGATCAGTGATGTCACACACACACAAGGAGGCATTGTGACAAGACTGATCACAGTGATCAGTGATGTCATAGAGGGGCACACACACACTGATGATGTCATCAGTGATATAATGGGACGCACACACAAGGAGACATTGTGACATCACTCATGTAATAACATTTAGTGAGCAACACACACACACACACACACGCACCCGCCAATAGCGCAGGCGAGTCCGCGCAGCGGCTGAGCCTAGGAGCCGAGCGCGTGAGATGCCTACTAGTTATATTATACTAACATATACTTATGTTCGCGTCAGCTGTGTCGAGTCACATTTTCGAGGAGCTGCATGCAGGCTGCGCCAGCAGGCTCGGCGACCGCGGCGCATTCGGCGAAGGGTTTGACGCGGAAATCTATCAAAGCTTTCAGACATGAGCATGTTGTGTCATCTGATATTGTGACATTGTTTTGAAGGTTGTCAACACGGTGCTGGAGAAGACGAGTAGTGGAGGCTTCTGCTCCAACGATGGGATCATCTACATGACCCTTCCAGGCCTGCCTTTTGGAGGCGTAGGTAGGTTGTGACCCTGCTTTCATCAAGCAATGTTCCAGACACACCAAACCCACGTCAAGCAACTAGCGGCATTGTAAAAACTATAGCCGACGGGCAACTAGCATAATACAGTACGTTCTTTGCCTCCATGAGATCTACGACTGTGCGTATTTATACACATGAAACAAAGCAGCATTGGCCTACCATTTTCACACCACTCTCACTCACCACTTAGATGTTTAGTAATATATGGCTACTTCTAATCAAGAATATGTCTGATAAAAAGTTTCATGGCACTGGCGTTGTCGGCCCTGAGCCCTTGCCGGGTCTTTTGCTTGTGGAAGAAGAAAGGAAGCGAAATGCAAATGCATGCGCAAAAAATGAGGAGAAACTGCACTAAATGGGTGATATCATAGCGACAGGCCGAAGGGGCTTTCCTGAAGGCCACGTCGTTATGAAAATATCCGTGTATTGGACTGATCAGATGAGATGAAGTTAAAAAATGGTAAACAGTGTCCAAGTTAGCTTCTGAGCTAACAAGCTAGCATTCTCAAGCATGCAACCAAGCAAAGGCATTACACCACGTGAAACCACACAATGGTCCAACGAGCCCCGACCAAGTATTAAGCAGAGGTGGAAAGAGTACTGACAAATCATACTCAAGTACAAGTATTGTTACTTTAGTGAAAATTAACTCAAGTACAAGTAAAAGTAGGCCTACTAGTCCAGGAGTAAAAAAGTCGCCTATTTAAAAGTACCCAAGTACATTTGGGAAATATCCCAATTTTGAACATTTACTTTCAGAGGCTGCAGCAGGCTCAGTTTTAAAGCCAGAGTGAGGTTTCTGGTATCATATGAAACTAGAAGACCTAAGGAATTGATTTGTACCAACCATGTCATGCTAGTTTGTCAGGAAGGTAGCTAAATAACACTCCAAATTTAGGCAAAATTTTGGCGAGGGGAAAAAAAAACATTTTCAAAGGGGTCCTGAGGGCGGCTTTAGCTCAGGAGGTAGAGCGGGTCGGCCAATGACGCAAGGGTTGGCGGCTCGATCCCCGCTCCCTCCCAGCTGCTGTCGTTGTGTCCTTGGGCAAGACACTTAACCCTCCTTGCTCCCGATGGTGTGTAGGCACCCTGCGTGGCAGCCTGCCGCCATCGGTGTATGAATGGGTGAATGTAGACTACCTACTGATTGAAAGTAAACCTGCAGTACTACAATAATAATGTTAAATACCATCAAAGAGGGAAAATATGATATTCTAAATATTAAGGAAATCCTCTCAGACTGATGTCATGATCATACACTTCTGGCCTCTATGTAGCATAACTATTTGAGTGCAAGCATACAGTTTGAACACAAGCAGAGCAAATCTAAGTGTGGGCAGGGTTTATTTAAGGGTGAGGTTTGAGGGAAAGCCTTTGATAGGCTGTGCTCTTGAATAAAGATAGGGAAACATCTCCATACTTCTCCCTGCAGGGGCTAGTGGTTTTGGCCACTACCATGGCCGCTGGGGGTTCGAGACCTTCAGCCACCAGCGGGCCTGCATGCTGCGAGGCTGGGCTATGGAGAGGTTCAACACCCTGCGCTACCCGCCCTACCGGGAGGACAACCTGCGCTGGCTGCGCTGGACCACCTCGGCCAAGAAGATGACCTGGAACAGCTGCACCCTCATGTGACCGTGTGTTTATAAGAACCCATTATTCTGAGTTAACGTATGATTGTTTTTACGTGTTGAGAAGGTATTGTCTGTGTGTGTGTACAAGTTTATCTCCCAATTTTTTGTGTGTGTGTAACACTGCTCTGAATCTCCAGTTTGTCACCCTCATATCACTGCTCCAAATTTTGTTTATCTAGTTTTTAGGAGTCACACGCATGTTCACGCAACTGAGGCACAATTCCCACCTTTTTCTCACTGGGTTGTTTTTGTTATTTTATTCTGGGCGAGTTACACCCAAAGCACAGGACCTGAGCTCATGTGCTCCAGGTAAACCATGTGTAAGACTGGTTTCACCTACCTTAACGTCACTATGGTGAATCTCACTTTCACTGTCCTTTCCCTCCTTCCTAACTTGATGTAGCTCAGGGTATGCTAACTTGATGTAGCTCAGGGTATGCTAACTTGATGTAGCTCAGGGTATGCTAACTTGATGTAGCTCAGGGTATGCTAACTTGAAGTAGCTCAGGGTATGCTAACTTGATGTAGCTCAGGGTATGCTAACTTGATTTAGACAGAGCGCCTGAGCCTGCGACACTCGGGATCGCCACGGCGCCAAATCTAATATGGCCGCTCGCTGCACAAAAACGGTTTGTGTCAGTTACTATTCTACCTAGAAAGGTGGTTTTGGTGTCTACTTGTAGTTTTTTTTTTAATTATTTTATTTACCGTTTTCAATTTTACAGTAGTGAATATGACTAAAAGACATACAATGTGAAAACAAACTAACACAACACAACCTCAAGTGTCACCTAGACACAACAGAACAAGAATAACAAAACACATAGCTGGCTGCCAGTCTGTCAAGGTTATCCCAGTGGCAACATGTTTAAGCATAATAATACATAAATCCAATATCACACCCACTCCGACATGTATTTAAACAGGAGACAGTATATAAAAATTTACTTTTAGGTTTTAATGCTCAAGGAATACAACTGAATCAGTGAATTTAGCATCAGTTAATTATTTATTGACAAATCCAAGATGGCGTCCCAAGAGAGGGGCCCAAATTCCGGTGAATAGGGTACTTTTTTAAACTAATAGATATCTAGATTCTTTTGTATGTAACATGCCCAATAGTATCAGAATCCATTGAAAACCCTTTTGTATCAATTTGTTCAGGGTTAGGTGCTCTTCCCCCCCCTTATATTGACTGCCCTAATGGGGTAGTTTTCTGTAAATTTGCATATTTAAACATAACATTTCAGAAAACTTGTAATACAAAAAAGCATTGTCTTCATGTAAGTAATCAACTGGGGGAAGTTTCATGAGTTAGAAATTAAGTTAATTAAATTTACCCTATTCACCACAATTTGGGGCCCCCTCTTGGGACGCCATTTTGGATTTGCCCAATAACTAATTAACTGATGGTAATTTCACTGATTCAGTTGTATTCCTTGAGCCTTAAAACCTAGAGGTAAACACCAAAACCACCTTTCTACGTTGAATGGTAATTGACACAAGCTGCTTTTGTGCAGCGGCCATATTAGATTTGGCGCCATGGCGATCTCGAGCTAAACTTGATGCTTTTACACGAAATTACCCTAATATCTCCCTAAGGGCCTGGACTACCTGACAATTTGTCAGATGAACACCTCTGTGGGAGACAATTGGCTTTACATTTTATGCTGTTATATTTTTTCAGTTTTAATATAAATTGAATTGTTAAATAATGAATAGATCAAATAATTTTATACAATTGCTGTATTTTCTCTTGGTGAAGACTATATATAATCTGTGTTTTTGTGGTTTTTAAATGTTTTTCCCATTAAATAATATTAAATTAGAAATGTTATTTCATTTGCCAGATAATGTCACATTGGTTCATTTCAAAGTATCATATTTTACGGTGATTTTAATTGTCTCTATTCCCTTGCACATATAGGTTGAGGCGATGTCTCGTCATAGACGGGGGCGTGGTCAGGGTGGGGTAAATCTCCCGTTCTATCCATTCAGCAAAGTTAGAATTTCCCACACATGCCGACTGTCTCTATCCACCTTATTTCTAGCTGCCATGATGCCTGATGGGTGCTTCTTCCGCTTCCGGTGTAATAGACTGTTTTAACTTTTACTGTTTTAACTTGACAAAAAAAACGTCTGAGGATTTTACAGCAGAGCCATTCTGCTCTACAGCGGTGTCGTTCACGAAATTACCCTAATATCTCCCTAAGGGCCTGGACTACCTGACAATTTGTCAGATGAACACCTCTGTGGGAGACAATTGGCTTTACATTTTATGCTGTTATATTTTTTCAGTTTTAATATAAATTGAATTGTTAAATAATGAATAGATCAAATAATTTTATACAATTGCTGTATTTTCTCTTGGTGAAGACTATATATAATCTGTGTTTTTGTGGTTTTTAAATGTTTTTCCCATTAAATAATATTAAATTAGAAATGTTATTTCATTTGCCAGATAATGTCACATTGGTTCATTTCAAAGTATCATATTTTACGGTGATTTTAATTGTCTCTATTCCCTTGCACATATAGGTTGAGGCGATGTCTCGTCATAGACGGGGGCGTGGTCAGGGTGGGGTAAATCTCCCGTTCTATCCATTCAGCAAAGTTAGAATTTCCCACACATGCCGACTGTCTCTATCCACCTTATTTCTAGCTGCCATGATGCCTGATGGGTGCTTCTTCCGCTTCCGGTGTAATAGACTGTTTTAACTTTTACTGTTTTAACTTGACAAAAAAAACGTCTATGAGGATTTTACAGCAGAGCCATTCTGCTCTACAGCGGTGTCGTTCGCGATCTTTTTTCCCCCAGGATGGCGAAGGCTAGACGAAGGCATGACCGGCCCCTCTCTGCCTCTAATTGGCTGACTGCTCTCGCCTGCTTCCCAGGCGAGCCAGAAGTCATCTCAAACGAGCCTAATTATATTAAATTTCATTCAATGTCACGATGCTGCGCGGGGAAGTAGGCTACTTCTACGAAAATAGTGTCCTCTGTTTATCTCCCTTTCTGCTGCAGCATGTTGAAGAAATAAATGATCAGTTTACAACACCCGTTCTGGTCATTATAGAGCAAGATGATTGCTTCCACTACACAACACTGTATTTATATAGGCTACGTTACATATTTGCGGGAATGAGAGGGATCTCACACTTGTACTGATGTCCAGCATGACTGGTGACGAGGGAAACATGAGTTTGTTTACTGCGTCGCGCCATGCACCGGGTCCGCCTGGTGCGTGGGGTTCTGGAGGGGGGTCTTGGGCGGGGGTGTGGGACCCGGGCAGGGCGGGTGGTGGCAGCCTGGTGGTGGGAGTGGCTGCCCTGGGTGTCTGCCCAGCAGAGGGGCACTTGGCCTGAGTGTCTGTGCCCAGCAGGGGGGCACTTGGCCTGGGTGGTGCAGCCTGGTGTGGGGGTGGGGCTGGGGCTGGCCTGGGTGTCTGTGCCCAGCGGGGTGGTGCCGCTGGCGGCGCTCTCCTCTCTCCTCTTCTCCCCTCTCCTCTTCTCTCCCCCTCTCCTCTCTGTTCTCTCCCCCTCTTCTCTCCTCTCCTCTCCCTCTCCTCTCCTCTCTCCTCCCCCCTCTCTTCTCTCCTCTCCTCTCCTCTCCTCTCCCCTCTCTTCTCTCCTCTCCTCCCCCCTCCTCTTCTCTCCCCCTCTCCTCTCTCCTGTCCCCTCCTCTCCGGGCGGCCTCTCTGGTCCTCCCCCGCGGCTCTCCTCTCTCCTCTCCTCTCCTCTCCAGGCGGCCTCTCTGGTTCACCACGCTCAGCGGTTGCCTTTTATACACGTCGCAAACAGCGCAGGACAACGCAATTGGCTGGCTCAGATTTGAAACAGAGCCAGATTGGCTGGCTCTGTTTGCCAGCGTTGTCCTGTGATGACGTGTGCCCCATGACCGGATGAACCATATGGACTCCCCCCCCTCCCCGACTTCCTTGCACTATCATAGCTGCTGAGTGTACTGCACTATCCGTCAGATCCCTTTGCAATAGCTAACGGCTAACATTCGCTAGCTAGCCAACCAACCGGCAGCAGCTAACATTAGCTAGCTAGCTTGGTGCTGGGATAACGTAATGCATTGTGGGTAGTCGGCTACTGTGGCTATTAGCTAGTGGCTAGCGTAATAGTTAATTTACATGGCAGTAAAACCCCACTGAATGACCAAATTGATTTAACTTTTAAACATTTCGAGTAACACTGTTTCCATACGGACCCCCAGCGTTGGTTAGTTGTTTATAACGTGACTATATTTATAACTTTTATAACGTGCTCCAGTTTCCGGTTTATAATTGGGGCTGCAGCAGAGTAGAGGAAATGGCAAGCTGCAACAATAAGTCACGTTAAACCGGACCTTGTACCCACAATTATTTTTTTACGGTGAGGCATTCAAAAATAAGGTGGATACATCACATCACATCGCTTATATTTTGACATTCTGAGTGAGAGCAGAATTAGCTCAAGAGTTTGATGTAGGCTATATTACGCATGTCGTGTTAAAGTTGTGTGAACTGTCAGTTTTAAAATTGTAAACACGGGCAGCTGGCTAGAGTCAGACGCTCAAACTCAGGCTCCATAGGATTCCATTGCCGTTGCCACCCAGTGACGCAGTTTGTTTACCAAAATGCTGCTCTGCTGATCCCTCGCATAATAGCCTCTGAATGACATAGCAGGCTGTCTAGTAGCCTACAATACAGTGTTTATCACAACATCATGTCTGAATAGTCTAAAGTAACTTCAGCGTACCACAAGGACAGATTGTGTAAACATGTGCAGACTGTCTCGAGCATTGTGCTTTGAATCAGTGTTTGCACATTATTTGTGGGACAACATCCTGATGGATTATGTGAGTGTGGATGTCCTGAAACAGTGAAGCATGTTTTACTAGAATGTGCCAAATATAGGACCGAAAGAAGAAGCTTTTATAAAAGCTTGTCAGGTCTATTAAATGTTTCTTTGGCCATAATAAGAACCACCAGCTGATCACAAAAGCAGTTTTGCAAAATGTGTTTCTGCATGATTCAGAGCTGTATCCGAGAATGAAGCGTTTGAGTTAGTTTAACCCTTGTCCTGTGGAGGGCAGTAATACGCCCAGTAGCGTCTACACTGCCGTAAATCGGAAAGAAGAAGAAGTCTTGCTCAAGCGACAGCTTCAGTGTAAAAAAAATCAATCCGCTTGTAGCTGTGTAGCTACAACAACGTGTGACGTGGAACCCGGACATGCTGACATCTGTTCTGTACTCGGGTAGTTAGCTGTGTACTATTATTATCTATCAATTGAAAGCCTTGCTCTAGCTAACATCCAGCGGTCGTGTTGACACATCTACATGTTTAGAGAGACGGAAACAGCAGTGCCAGCGTTCATGTAGACTTGTAGCTGTTAGCAGCACTGCTAATACCTGTGCTACGATACTGTCACATCGTCACTGCGGACAGACAGACAGGTAAGGTTGGTTCACTCTGCTCAGGACAAAGTCACACAGCACATTGCTTTTCTCTGCTTATCTGGAGAATGACAGCATATATACACATTGACTTCCTGCCAGATTAACCTGCAGCTCTGTAACATATGTTCCATATACGCAGTGTTGTCGTGGTGCCTGGAGAAGTGGCTATACTCAACTTCCCACTGTTCTTTTTTAAGAGGACGTGCAGCAAAAGATAAACGTGTTCTAAACGGTGACTGACATGTTACACTACTTAGTTCACCCCAAAATGGGCCAGTAGTGTTGTCACAACATTGTCACTTGTCTACTGCTTGACTTCATGGGAGTCATTACCTAATCAGACCACGTGGCTGTGACGTCACGGATGCCGGAGATGACATCACTTCTATGGCATCAACATCATCTTTAGCAAAAGCAGGAATACACTCACTCATATCTTTATTAATGTGTCCACATTGAGTCAGCTGATCTCTGCTCGTCTGTCTCCTCTAATCTGTGACTCCTGCCTCCATTTGGCCAGTTACACTGTGTGTATGTATATATATGTATATATATATGTGTATATATATGTAAGCAGGCTAGGAAATGTCCTCATGAACTGAAAAATAGTCCTGGAAAAAGTCCTTGAAGGTCATTGAATGTGATGTAATATTGTGTGTGTGAACCCTGTGTTTATTCAGTGCAGCGATGGCCAGTCCGAGTGAGCTAACATTCCAAGGTAAGCTCCTAGAATGCACACACACACACACACACATATGTTCCATGGGCCTTCCCGATCTTTCATCTCCAGAATTGTGTTTACTGATGTCAATTTACAATCCACAGTTTTCAGATCTCTGTTTTAAGCTTTCACAGTTGTTTTAATATGTGTTGCTGCCGCATGTTCCTCTGATATTCAAGTGTTTGGCAATATGAATCTTAGTTGTTTTGAACTAATTAGTTGAGGTACAAGTGAAGTGAGGGCTGCACCATTATGCTTCAAATCATGATTCAATCATAATAATCATGATTATTTTTTGATCAATATTGAGATCACAAATGGACACACGTAACATCTTGGAGTCATGGATTATTCAAACATGCATGTACGCTTTTTCTAACTTATGCCTTTACACACAGTAATGTATACATACAGTACAAGTCCTGTGCTCTGCTAGGTGACTTCATCTGCTGGACAGAGAGAAAAACATTATCTTTTCTGCAGGAAACCGGATTCTACTGAGAATGAAAAACTAAATGATTTGATATCTCACTCCTGTATTGTGTGTAGAGTTTGAGGAAGCGGCAGAGCTGCTGTCAGCTGACCCAGGAGCCTCCACAAGCCCCGCCCCCCCACGAGGAGGAGGTGAGGATGTGAAACTAACCCTGTCAGAAGATGAGGAGGGGACTGAGGAGAGTTCAGAGGTGAGCAAAGGATTTGAGTGGACTTTTCTATGTGCTGAGCTGCTACATTTAATAAGCTATATATCTGCTAAGCTGCTACATTTAATAAGCTATATATCTGCTAAGCTGCTACATTTAATAAGCTATATATCTGCTAAGCTGCTACATTTAATAAGCTATATATCTGCTGAGCTGCTACATTTAATAAGCTATATACTGTATCTGCTAAGCTGCTACATTTAATAAGCTATATATCTGCTAAGCTGCTACATGTTCTGTCCTGATGAGGACAAAGTCATCATTTGTAACAACATGGAGATGTTGCCTTCAAAGCTTTACAGTCCATGGTTTCAATAGTATATCACTGTCCAGCTTGTATACTGTATATACTAGTGCAGCGACCAAGACGCATCTATACTTTTGGCAACCCAGTTTAGATGAAACCACGCCCAAACTCATTTGATTGGTTGCTGCAACTACGCCTTGCCGCCCTGCCAGGCGAGCCACTCCTCTGAACTCATCCACCGAAGCGAGGTGCACACACACACACACACACACACACACACACACACACACACACCGCTTCCCCGCCATACGCGTCGGTGTCCCGCGCCACCACTGACAACAAACTCCCGTAACCAGCAGAGGCGACTCTGTCTTTACAGCCAGGCAGGCACCGGTCAAAGAGAGCTCTTTCCCCCAAGTCCAGTGTGTTTTCCCCATTTCCCCCCCGTTCCTCCTTCCCCTGGAGATGTGTGGCTCGGAGAACTAGGAGCGCTCTCCCAGTGTTTCCCACAGGATTTTGAGTATTTGTGGTGGGGGACTGCAGACCCCCTAGGGGGGTGTGGGGGCATGGCCCCCCGCGAGATTTTTTAAAAACATTTTAAAGTAAAATGCATGAATTTGGTGTACTTTGAGAAAGCTTAAGAGCACAATTAAAAGGCTAGATCTATGAAGAACATGTCATCATTACTGTGCTGTGGGTTTACAATGACAAACTAAATTTCTCCCTATAGGTCAGGGATACTCAACTTGCTTTGCCTGGGGGCCACTTTCGTGAAATGATAGAAGGCGAGGGGCCAGTTAATAAACAAACAATATACATTTTTCTGTAGTGGATTGTAGGTTTTTGGGGTGTCAGCCGGAGTTTAGGCTGACAATGTTGTGCACACCGGATAGTTAGTTAAGTTAGTTAGGTTAAGTACTAGGGGTGTCACGATACACTAATTTCATGATACGATACGATACGATACACGATATTGGGTTCACGATTACGATACGATATTTTAACAATATTTTTTTTAACTCATTCACTGCCAACAACGTATGAACACGTTTTCAGAATCCAGCTGTTCCCTGCCAACAACGTGTTTACACGTTTTTGGCATCGATTTTTTTTTTTTGACGGTGGGTTGTGCATCTAAGCCTTTTACATCTCTTATATAATTATTGGAGCCACCGAACGTTTACAACCCATTCCACCGACCCACTAAGTGGCAACAGTGCTCTCCTTGCTAGAGGAAGGAAAGCATTTTTTTAACTTGTCAAGCCATTCTCAGCCCAGCCATTCTCCTTTTCGCGCTGATTGCTGGCGATGCGGGATTGCAAATTTACATAATAGATTCAGCCGATCTACTATGATCGGGTGATAGATTACAGGTGGACGAACACACTTTGAAACACGCAGCATAAATATGACCAGAATCGCAAAAGCTTCTCTCAACCAAAACTCCAAACGAGTGAGTCCATCCCGACTTCCTCAAACAGCGGCTGTGCAGACAGGCACAGGAGAGCAGCAAAGCACTGACTGGTGACAAGCTTGTCCGCCCACGGAGGGCGGAGTTGAAGCAACTCGAGAGGGAGGGAGAGAGAGAGAGAGAGAGAGAGAGAGAGGGAGGGAGAGCGAGAGGGAGGGAGAGAGAGAGAGAGAGCGAGAGGGGGAGGGAGAGAGAGAGAGAGAGAGCCAAAAATGAATGGTTAAAGTGACAGTTCCATCCAATTTCACAAAAAGCCGTTTATCTCTGAATATTCTTTTTCACGCTAAAACCATGCTGTATTCAACTGCTAATGCTTACATAACTACTAACTCTACAAACTAACTCTTTTAGACAGAGAAAGTACACATTCTATTAGTACTTTTGAGATATTGTATGTTCACAAACTCCAAGCTGAAACGAATCCTCGGCTCTTATAAAATGAGCCATAATCCTCAAAAAACGGCTTGGCAGAAGCTATCTACAGCAAAAAAAAAACGTCTGGCAGTCAATGTGTTAACAAAAGTAAATAATTTTTATGTATTTATTTATCATTTATTTAACCATGTGAGTCCCGTTGAAATCGAAACCTCTTTTCAAGGGAGCCCTGGGAAAATACTGGAAAAATAGTCTTTCATTTGAAATACACACAATACAAAACAAATGCTGTTTTTGGAAATTGTTATTATAATAACTAGAAAACAACATGGAAGATAATGCTTCTCTTGCAATAGAATGTGTCACACTGTCACAAACTAAATGTTTGTTGCATGGTGAAAGAAAAATAAAGTATACAATCTATTTCTTGAATAACTCATGCTCAATGGTCCCTAAACTTATGTAATCTTATGTACCCCTTGAGCTGTTTTGCCATGCCAGTAGTAGTCTACCCCCTCACTCATGCATGTTGATTCTGCTAAATTTGTTCTATTATTATTCAGGAGCAAAAAAAAATATAATTTTTTTTAAACGATATCATTTTTTTCTGACGATACGCATATCGTGACGTTTCGATATCGCGATATATCGTGCGACGAAATATCCTGACACCCCTATTAAGTACATACATAAGTGCCTGGGTAGCGAGGAGATGGCGGTATTTGACAATTTAGCAGCTAAATCATAGATTATTGAAAGATATTCCATATTCCAGACTGAAATGCTATAACAGAAGTGGAGTATTGGCCAGAATGACATGAACATTTGGACACTTATTCAGCGGGTATCTTGCATGTTGCGTTCAGGTGCACTGTAAAAAAAAAGAAAAAAATTGGTCAACATCCTTTTGTGGCGGTGCGCCGCAAATTCCTTTATGTATGGGAAACACTGGGTCTCCAAAGAGTTCTCTTTGAGCGGTGGCTGCCTGGTTGTCAGGGGTGGGCGGAGTGTAGCGTCGCGTATGAGGGCGTGACCAATCAAATGAGTTGGGGGCGTGGTTTCATCTAAACTTGGTTGCCAAAAGTATACACGCGACCAAGACTCGTACTGTACCCTTAATCCAGCTTCCCACCCGCAGACACGGCCAATTGAGTCTGTAGGAACATCTGACCAAGCAGGAAGTACCGCTGCCGGGGGTTTGAACCCGGGTCTCCGCGGTGGTTCGGCGAGTGCTTTTACGTTCATTGTGATAGTTGACTCTGCTCCCAGCTCTTAGGAGGACAGAAACCAACCAGTAGCTTCTGGACCTTTGAGTACTACCAGTCTTTCTTCAATGTGGACACAATGCAGGTACGATCAATAAGCCAAGCTGAGGGAAATGAATTTCCAGGTGTTCCCATATGAAGGAATATTATTAGTTGTCATTGAGAAGATGCTTGGATTCTCTTGATGCAGGTGTTGGACAGGGTTAAGGGCTCGGTGATGCCATTACCTGGGAGGAACTTTATCAAACACTACATTAGAAGTAACCCAGATCTATATGGTAAGTTAATAGCTCCATAATATTTAATTATTTTTATTCTTTGATTTTGCCTAGATTTGGATTTCAAGTAATTTAATCCATCTCCACCGACACTAAAAGTGTCAATTAAAAAGTGCAATGTTTGCATGTTTGCATGTTTGCACCCCCAGCTGCATGGATTTAATGGATCAGGTTCAGCTTAGTTAGAGGGCCAAGTTTAGGAGTTAGGGAATGTACTAAATCAAAGTCCTTATGTGTCCATATGTCTACAGCACTAATGTGTGTGTGTGTGTGTGTGTGTGTGTGTGTGTGTGTGTGTGTGTGTGTGTGTGTGTGTGTGTGTGTGTGTAGGTCCGTTCTGGATCTGTATAACGCTGGTGTTCTCAGTGGCCATCAGTGGGAACCTGTCCACCTTCCTCAGCCAGACTGGAAACCCCACCTACCACTACAGACCCCAGTTCCACAGAGGTCAGTCCTTTACTTCACTACAGACCTCAGTTCCACAGAGGTCAGTCCTTTACTTCCATCAATATGTGGATTAGTTTTAGGGATGCACCGATACCACTTCTTTCCAGACCAAGTACAAGTGCTTACATTTGGATACTTGCCAATACTGAGTACTGATACGAGTACTTAAAGTAGTATGAGTATGAACAGGCTTCTCTGCAATGCCTTATCAGCTGTGAGCCTGTTTGTGTTTTCAGGTTAAAATCACGTTGCTGTAAAGTGGCATTGGGTGCGTTTACTAGTGAGTACAGTACACGAGCACAGTATATTACACTATATTTTATTACATTATAAAACGGCTCTCTCAAATCAAGCAATCTGATTGGTTCACAGCCATCGTATAAATCCCGTAACCCACTCCAATAACCCATGGCCATGGGTTATGAGTTGCCATGGCAACTCTCTTACTAAAAGGCTTTGGTTACCTCAAATGACAATGTAGAAAAAGCAAATGGCGGAGACAGCTGTCAGATCCTTGTGAATCGATCTTCGCTTATAACTTTACTAATACTTCGCGGAAAATTATGTTTTGTACAAGAATAGACGCGGGCTAATGTCTTCTTTGCAAAAAAAAGGCTGTTAACCCCGCATTTAACCCCGTAACGTTAGTTGGTGTCGGGCTTTGCAGAAAGCTCTCAGCTTCTCAGCAAGCGCTGAGAATGCAGCGCTGTGCTCGAGCTGCGTGTCGGGCTTTCCAGAAAGCTCTCAGCTTCTCAGCAAGCGCCAGGATTGGCCAATGTCAACTTCAGTCTCCAGAACGATCCAATCAAATCACCCGCACGTTCTTGCGGTCCCGCCTTACAGTAGTGTTTCAACTGACTCTACCAGAATGCCATGCCAGTCGGACTTATAGTATTATTATTATTATTATATTATCATACTTGGAAACCATTTTATAAAAGCAATATAGCACTCGAGCGGCGTGTGTTGTGGCATATATCCCGCTGCTCAGCTGTTATCCCACTCGGCCTACGGCCTCGTGGGATAACAGCTGATCAGCGGGATATATTTGCCACAATACACTGGCTCTCATGCTATATTGCTTAAGTACACGAGCACAGTATATTACACTATATTATATTACAGTACACGAGCACAGTATATTACACTATATTATATTACAGTACACGAGCACAGTATATTGGAGCTATCGGTATCGGTGCATCCCTAATTATTTTAAAGCAATTATTGGTCCATGATGTTCATCTCTGTCTGGCCCCACTTGTCAGCTATTTGACCTCTCTGGAAGTTTCTCCCAACTGGCACACAGCAGGAGCGCCACCTTGTGGTCGTTTTCATGAGTTTTTTCTTTCCTCCAGTGACGATAGCTGCAGTCGTGATCTTCATGTACGCCTGGCTGGTGCCGATGGCCATTTGGGGTTTCCTGACGTGGCGGCAAGGGGCGGAGAGGCAGGTCGGAGGCTACTCCTTCCTGGAGACTGTGTGCGCCTATGGCTACTCCCTCTTTATCTACATCCCCACGTCGGTGAGTCCTCCTACTATATATATAGTATAGTATATATATGTATAATATGCACCTGATATATATAGTATAGTATATATATATGTATAATATGCACCTGATATATATAGTATAGTATATATATATATAGTATAGTATAGTATATATATGTATAATATGCACCTGATATATATAGTATAGTATATATATATGTATAATATGCACCTGATATATATAGTATAGTATATATATATGTATAATATGCACCTGATATATATAGTATAGTATATATATATGTATAATATGCACCTGATATATATAGTATAGTATATATATATGTATAATATGCACCTGATATATATAGTATAGTATATATATATATAGTATATATATGTATAATATGCACCTGATATATATAGTATAGTATATATATATGTATAATATGCACCTGATATATATAGTATAGTATATATATATGTATAATATGCACCTGATATATATAGTATAGTATATATATATGTATAATATGCACCTGATATATATAGTATAGTATATATATATGTATAATATGCACCTGATATATATAGTATAGTATATATATATGTATAATATGCACCTGATATATATAGTATAGTATATATATATGTATAATATGCACCTGATATATATAGTATAGTATATATATATGTATAATATGCACCTGATATATATAGTATAGTATATATATATGTATAATATGCACCTGATATATATAGTATAGTATATATATATGTATAATATGCACCTGATATATATAGTATAGTATATATATATGTATAATATGCACCTGATATATATAGTATAGTATATATATATGTATAATATGCACCTGGCCCTGCTGTCCAATCTCAGCATCACCATGGATACAACGGATAGTTCCGCTCCTTGATTGTGATTGGCTGAGCCACGTTCAAAGCGGTTGCACGGTTCCCTGCTCCTCTCCACTTCCACATCACCACTGCTGCCTGTCACAAGTTTACGTTGCAGATTTTAAATTTCCGTTGGAATGCATTAAATTACATTACATTACATTGCATTACATTACATTACGTCATTTGGCAGATGCTTTTATCCAAAGCGACTTACAATAACACATTTTTGTCAGCAATAGAGCAATCAACTATGGAGCACAGTCTATGACTACTACAACTTCTGAAGGAACAGTGGTACAAGTTTAGTTTAGTTTTTTTTTAAGAAAGAGAGAGAAAGAAGTTAGATCAAGAAGGGCCCAGATGGAGCCTGAAAAGGTGTGTCTTTAGTCTTTTCCGAAAGATCGGCAGTGATTCAGCTGTCCTGACTGAAGGTGGAAGCTCGTTCCACCATTGAGGTGCCAGGGACGAGAAGAGTCGAGATCGGGATGAGCGGCTTTTGACTTTTGAATGCTTGGAATGCATGGAGTGTGGTTCTTCATGTCACTCTTGGTGTGAAAGGTTTGAACACGAAAATTTGTCAACAAATATCTGAAACGACCTCAACTCTTTGGTCTGAAACGACCTGAACTCTTTGGTCTGAAACGACCTGAACTCTGATGCAAACCAATTTTGGTGCTTTTACATAAATATGATGCTTGAGGCCTGGACACTTCAGTAACTAACATCCAGCTCTGTGCGATCCGCTCCAGGTTTTGTGGATCATACCGTCTGAGTGGCTGCGCTGGCTCCTGATCTTGGTCGCCATGGTGATCTCCGGCTCCGTCCTGGTCCTCACCTTCTGGCCCGTGGTCCGTGACGACACCAAGGTGACGGCCATCGCTACAGTCATGACCATCGTGGTTCTGCACGCGCTGCTGGCCATCGGCTGCAAGGTTAGTGAGCCTAGTGCACGCGCTGCTGGCCATCGGCTGCAAGGTTAGTGAGCCTAGTGCACGCGCTGCTGGCCATCGGCTGCAAGGTTAGTGAGCCTAGTGCACGCGCTGCTGGCCATCGGCTGCAAGGTTAGTGAGCCTAGTGCACGCGCTGCTGGCCATCGGCTGCAAGGTTAGTGAGCCTAGTGCACGCGCTGCTGGCCATCGGCTGCAAGGTTAGTGAGCCTAGTGCACGCGCTGCTGGCCATCGGCTGCAAGGTTAGTGAGCCTAGTGCACGCGCTGCTGGCCATCGGCTGCAAGGTTAGTGAGCCTAGTGCACGCGCTGCTGGCCATCGGCTGCAAGGTTAGTGAGCCTAGTGCACGCGCTGCTGGCCATCGGCTGCAAGGTTAGTGAGCCTAGTGCACGCGCTGCTGGCCATCGGCTGCAAGGTTAGTGAGCCTAGTGCACGCGCTGCTGGCCATCGGCTGCAAGGTTAGTGAGCCTAGTGCACGCGCTGCTGGCCATCGGCTGCAAGGTTAGTGAGCCTAGTGCACGCGCTGCTGGCCATCGGCTGCAAGGTTAGTGAGCCTAGTGCACGCGCTGCTGGCCATCGGCTGCAAGCTTAGTGAGCCTAGTGGATGTGCACTGATATCGGTTGTTCTCTCTTAACCTCGAACAGAGATATGCAGGATATCTGTTGGTCAGGGCCCATAAGTAACACCCGCCAAGCGGCCAATGGCGACTAGATTTTACGAGTGATGCTCAGGGGTCTACCCGCCACGTGACCATTCCCAAAATAGGCGTCATGTAAAATGAAAAGTCTGTTTTGGTGCACAGCCGGTGTAGCTTCCTGGAGACGGTCTCTTAGTCTTCTGGCTGGGCGGGAGCCAACACTGTTTTTAAAACGGGGGAACTCACACCGGCACGCGCCGTGAGCACAAACAGCCACAGGCAGCACACAGACGGTGGTGAGCTGGGGTCTGCAGACCAGAGCCACAGGCAGCACACAGACGGGGTGAACGGTTAGGCGTCAGCTCAGCTTGAGCCTGCCTCAAGCTTCAGCTCTGCTTACGTTTACTTACTTAATAAGTTTGCTTATGCCTACCCCACACTACAGGATTTTCAAATCCTTGAAGATTATAAAAATCTTGAGAGCCCACACACTACAGGACAGAGAGAGCAGATTTTTTAACATTTCAATCTTGGGACACACACACAATCGCGTCTGTTCAAACGCAACCCCACACACTAGAAGATTATGCCGAAGATTCACCTTGGAAGCAGGGCTCGACGTTAACTTTTAAAATGCCTATTCAGTGTGCGCACCGGGTGTAGTAGTAGTAATAATGATAATAATAATAATAATAATAATAAATTTGTGTCATTTCGTTTTCTAAATAAATCTTATTTAAAAAAAATGTAAAATGTTTTTGAAGGATGTGCTGGTCAAGGTGTATGTTGTAGGCTTGTTGTAGGCTACATGCTTTGCAGTATAGCGTTATGCTGGAATTATGCTTGAAGTTTGGGCTGTCGCACGGAAATGAGAGACACTGAATCTTGATGAGGAAACGTGTGGAGCTTTTATACACTGTGTGGGTTTCTGCTCGTGGAAGTCTTGAAAACTCCACTTTGTCCGCCCAGCCGCGTCCATTCGGGGTGTAGGCCTACTGTGCACGGCCAGACGAAAACCGTCGGCACAGGTGTCTTGTGGAGGGGCGCGTCTGCTGATTTGACTCACTTTTCCGTGCGGACACTCGCCGATGCGGGAAGCATATGAGACCTAAGCGCTTGTTGTAGGCTACATGCTTTGCAGTATAGCATTAGTTTTCCGTCCCGTTCAAAGACGCACGGGTATTTCACCTCGATGACAATTTCCTCGTCCTTTGTTTCTGTGCGGGGCTGCGAGCGGACGCGGGCCAGATTATTTTGTGAAAAACTGTAATGGAAACACAGCTACTACTGGCTCTCTGCTCAAGATGCAATCGCATGTCGGGTTGTAAATATCTAACATGTTAGATATGCCCGATTCACAATCGGGAAGAGGCAGTCTTCCCGATTGTGAATCTTTGAACCCCACACACTACAGGATCATTTGGGAAGATTATCTGCCCGACGCGGCTCAAATCGGGAGCACCCCCGAGAAAATCGGGAGGGGGGAATCTTGGCCGTAATCTTGCAAATTATCCTGTAGTGTGGGGTAGGCATTACTCAATACTGGATCCACTTACTTAAGACACAAACAGGAAAATAAATAGGGTCCATGTCTTTTTTCTTCTATGCCCATTTGATAGTTTTACAATTTTCATGATCAACTAGAAATATATCATAGTTAATATAAGAAATATAGCAGTGAGATGTTCAGAATTAGGCTGGTTTTTTCAGCTTCCTTTGTGTTTTTAAATTCAGTTCCAGGTGGTATTCAAAGCTCTTCAAAAAGTCTTCTCTCATCACTGTCACGGATGGATGGTGTTATCTCTCCTCCCCTCTTTCTTTCAGATGTACTTCTTCCAGACGACGGTCCATCTAACACCGCTCCATACAAGTCCAAGTCCCCCTGTTCACAATGACACCACTCTCACCACACTGTCCACCAGAGCCCACTGACCAACGGGAACAGGGCGGGGTGTGTGTGTTGGAGGTATGCTAAGCTGGTGGAGGAGGGGTGTGTGTGTGTGTGTGTGTGTGTTGGAGGTATGAAGCTGGTAAAGCATTGGGGTGGGTGCGTGGCTCTGCTGTACATTTGCAATAAATGTAGATTTTTATTTTGAGTGCATCTGGCTTCCTTACCACTGACCCCCCTCCTGCCTTTTCCCCTCCTTTTCATCAGCAAGATTGAAACAAACGAGACACATTTAATACAAATAAAGTTGACTACTTGGATGAGAAAAATGTGACGTACAGCAAAACATTGCTAAACCTGAGCCCTGATCTGAAGGGCTGAAACCTTGGTATCTATTCTAGCCGACTTTGTTGTATTGAGATGTGCATTAAAAGGGGAAATGCTATTTATTTATTTTGAAATAGTAAGTGACCAAAGCCAAGCACAAAATGTCATTCTAAAAAGGCAGCGAGTAAAATGTCACTATATGCATTTGAGGCTGAAATAATTTGACTTTCCTGCTGAGGCAAATGATGTGAGTTTGTGAGTTGATAAGACTTTCCTTTAAATGACATGTTCTGATCATGAAATAAAAATATATAGGGAACTATTTTCTCTGGGCTCGTGTGTTGATCAGAGGCTCCGGAAGATTTTCAGATTTCAAAGTTTGGGAATGGCTGCCTTAAAGGTATGGAGTACCAATACAGCCCTAGTACTTCTGAACCTAGGATATGACTAGATGTTCCTATTGTTGCTTTCAGTTTTCACTGTGACTGTATCTTCATCTGACTTTATATTAACATACTTCCAATCAGCAGCTACAACAAGACTCTCCTCTCCAGGTGTTGAGCAGCAGTAGTACATCTTATTATTTATCTGACCTATTTAAACCATTCAACTCACACTTCATGTCATTTTAAGCAATCCTATGTTTGTGTTTGGTATGTCTAATATCCTTGTTTAGGCCTGTATTAGGAAACTAGACTATACATTAATAAACATTTAATATTTTGCAAAAAGCATCCCAGTCCTTTTACAAGTTTAAAGCTGCAAAGTGATTGGCTGCCAAAAAGTGGTTGCTGTGAAGGCAATCACTTGTTGGGACAGTATGTATTGATGACATCAAACAGAGACACTACAGTGATGTCATGAACATGAGACACTACAGTGATGTCATGAACATAAGACACTACAGTGACCCACATAACATGTCATGAACACAGACCCACATAACGTGATGAACATGAGACACTACACCATAACGTTTGAAATTAAGAAAAATTGTTGTTGAAAACATTTGACAAGAATTCAACCCCAGTCATCAGATTGGAAGGCAAGAACCTTATCCATTAAGCCATGAGCCTAAGCACCACCATCAGCGGGGGATGCAAACTCATGTATGGTGAAATAAGAGACACTGGGGGAGTTTTTTTTTTTTTGGTGCAGCCCCAAAACATATCAATTGTGTTACGGTATGGTTGTGGTTCAATATGAAAACCATTATCATTAGCACATCTTTTTTGACTTAATGCATGTGAAAGATCATGCCTTCTAAGTGAAAGGTTTGTGGTTTGAATTCCGGTAAGGAAGATGAAATGTTTAAGAGTCTTTCATTGGGAAACCCATTACAAAACTGCCTACAGATCCATTTTTATGTTAGTAAGGCTGATGGTCTATGAGTTAAGGCAGTCACCTTCACACTGCTTTCTATGCAGAGGAGTGCAGGTTTGATTCCTGCAGAGTAGGGAGATCTCCTCCCCTGTGCAGACTCAACACCTGCTGAGTGGAGAGATCTGCTACCCCTCCCCACACAGACGAAATAGCTGCAGAGAGAAATCCCCTCCTCCACCCCATGCAGACTCTATACATGCTAAACCCCACCACACACACTCTATACCTGGAGAGCAGAGATATCTCCTCCACCCCACACAGACTCCATACCTGGAGAGGAGAGATATGTCCTCTTCCCCCCACACAAACTCATTCCCTGCAGAGGAGGAGACACAGTCTAGCATCCCTCTACAGGAATTTGTGCTTCCCCACACATTTTTACAACTGGATAGCTCCTCTCACATACATGGTATGTGCTTATGTCTCCTCCATCACACTCATCCCTGGTATCTCCTCTACAGGAATCAAACCTGCACAGGAGGAGATCTCTCTCCTCTGCAGGTATTGAGTCTGCGTGGGTGAGGAGGAGGAGATCTCCCTCCTCTGCAGGTATTGAGTCTGCGCTGGGGGGGGAGAGGAGGAGGAGATTTCTCTCCTCTGCCCACGGGGGGGGGGGGTGGACATCTCTCTCCTCTGCAGGTATTGAGTCTGCATGGGGGGGGAGGAGGAGGAGATTTCTCTCCTCTGCAGGGATTGAGTCTGCGCAGGGGGGGGGGGGGAGGAGGAGATTTCTCTCCTCTGCAGGGATTGAGTCTGCGCAGGGGGGGGGGGGGGAGGAGGAGATTTCTCTCCTCTGCAGGGATTGAGTCTGCGCAGGGGGGGGGGGGGGAGGAGGAGATTTCTCTCCTCTGCAGGGATTGAGTCTGCGCTGGGGGGGGAGGAGGAGATTTCTCTCCTCTGCAGGGATTGAGTCTGCGCGGGGGGGGGGGGGGGGGGGGAAGGAGATTTCTCTCTGCAGGGATTGAGTCTGCGCGGGGGGGGAGGAGATTTCTCTCCTCTGCAGGGATTGAGTCTGCGCTGGGGGGGGAGGAGGAGATTTCTCTCTGCAGGGATTGAGTCTGCGCTGGGGGGGGGGAGGAGATTTCTCTCTGCAGGGATTGAGTCTGCACAGGGGGGGGGGGGAGGAGATTTCTCTCTGCAGGGATTGAGTCTGCGCTGGGGGGGGGGGGGGAGATTTCTCTCCTCTGCAGGGATTGAGTCTGCGCGGGGGGGGGAGGAGATTTCTCTCTGCAGGGATTGAGTCTGCGCTGGGGGGGGGAGGAGATTTCTCTCCTCTGCAGGGATTGAGTCTGCAGTCTGCGCGGGGAGGAGATTTCTCTCCTCTGCAGGGATTGAGTGCGCGGGGGGGGGGGGGGGAGATTTCTCTCTGCAGGGATTGAGTCTGCGCTGGGGGGGGGAGGAGATTTCTCTCTGCAGGGATTGAGTCTGCGCTGGGGGGGGGAGGAGATTTCTCTCTGCAGGGATTGAGTCTGCGCAGGGGGGGGGGGGGGGGAGAGGAGGAGGAGGAGTAGGAGGAGATCTCTCTCCTCTGCAGGAATCGAACCTGCACTTCTCCGCATACAAAGCGGTGTTAAGGTGTCTGCCTTAACCCCTAGACTATACAGCCTGGGTAACTTACAATGGATCTCTAGGCAGTTTTGTTATGGCTTTCCCAATGAACGACTCGAAAAGGTTTTATTGTCCTTACCGGGATTCAAATCACAAACCTTTCACTTGGAAGGCATGGTCTTTCACCACTGGACTACAGCCCAGCTCAAACACACAGCACTTGCAGCAAGTCAAAAAAGATGTGCTTAAGATTAGGGTTTTCTTATTGAACTACAACCATACCCTAACTCAGTGTTTCCCAACCAGGGGTACGTGTGTGTACCCCTAGGGGTACTTGAGCAGCTTGCAGGGGGTACTTGGAAAGATTGGGGATTACAATTTATTTGCAAAATGATTAAAACATCATTCCAAGTAATTTCATAGGCCCATCTTAGTAAAACTGACGACCTTTTCCAATTGAAAACAGAATTGTATTAAAGGGGATAATTCAAATGATTTTCATTTAATAATCAGATGTGTTGGGGTGCACCAAATTGTTGCAAACACCCCTCCTCCCCATTGTGTGTTATTTCACCATACATGAGTTTGCATCCCCTGCTGATAGTGGTGCTTAGGTTCATGGCTTAATGGATAAGGTTCTTGCCTTCCAATCTGACGACTGGGGTTTGATTCTTGGTCAAACATGTTTTTAACAAGCAATTTTCTTAATTTCAAACATTAGGGTTTGGCAAGTACAACAATGGTATGCTATCTTATTTTAAACACTTATACAAACCATGAGAATGAGTGATGACAATGTCAATACTGCATCTGGTGATGATGGTGATGGTGGTCCTACACCAAAGAACAAGACGACCTCTGCAGGATGGGACTCATTCACCGTTTGTGAAAGTGGTTCCTCCAAAGCCATTTGCAAGATTTGCAAGCCCAAGAGGTAACCTAACCCTAACCCAAGAGGTAGGTACCCAAAACATTTCAGTCAGTCAAACATGTCTACATAACATGTGATATATGCTCATCACAACAGAAAGCCCACTGGATCAGACTCTTCTGGTGGGGTAGCAGTGGTAGCACTCCTTCACATGTCTACATAACATCTGATATATGCTCATCACAACAGAAAGCCCACTGGATCAGACTCTTCTGGTGGGGTAGCAGTGGTAGCACTCCTTCACATGTCTACATAACATCTGATATATGCTCATCACAACAGATAGCCCACTGGATCAGACTCTTCTGGTGGGGTAGCAGTGGTAGCAGTGGTAGCACTCCTTCTCAGGGCACTGGTGTTCAGGTGGCTGCTCAGGGCTCACCTTCCTCTTCATCAGGTGGCTGCTCAGGGCTCACCTTCCTCTTCACCAATAGAGGCAGAGGTCACTGTGGGGTCACGCCCACTGAGTCACAGCAAGACTGAGCTTGAATGCAGTAATCAGCCTAGATAACTGACACCTGCTGCTCAGGGAGGAACTTGACATTCATTTTGACACTCATTCCTGATTGAGAGGGCATGTTCCAGTGGGTGTCCATACCCTCTTTATTCACATTTGCAGCCAAGCAAATCAGCCTCCACACCGACGTTTTGGCTGTATTTGAAAAACCGTTGAAGGACTTCACTCAAAAACAATGCAGATTCATTTTGTACATGATCTCACACATATCCAAAAAGAAAACTGTAAGCAACAGTTTCGCAGACATTCATTTAGTTTGACAGTTATTGAGAGGTGATTTGATTTGTGGACCAGTGACATCATTTGTGCATGAATGACATCACTGGTGTGTGAGCTCATGTGCAAAATGATCTGCATTGTTTTTCAGTGAAGTTAATTTCAACGTATGAAATGTGTCAGACTGGCTGAAATGGGAGGGCATACACAAAAAGGACTAGTCTTAATAACTGGGGATCATTTTAAAACATCACTAAATCAGGTTTTTGAGCTCAGTAAGTAAAGCAGTAAAGTCTCCCACTGTAATATTAGGCTAAATACTGTTTATTTAGAGATTTCTGCTGTTTATGGTTATATTGAAAATGACACTTCTACACTGCTGCCACCTTTCTTGAATATGACTTAAATCTTGTCTGCATAAATTCACATAATTGTATCTACAATACACATTCATTTAGAGATAATAAAGCCAAGGAACCTGCCAACATGGTAATAGCTCTTTCAAACACAATGCAAATCTTTACATTTACATCCCTAACTCGAATGGGAATATGCCTATTTAGTCCCCAGTAACTCTCATACAATGCGTTGTTAACTTGCTCTCGTTATGAGCCAAAATCACAAACACTAGCAAATCTACTCAAAATCCCAAATTTATTTGTATTTTCATTTTGGATTAGGTCTTATTTTATGCAATTTATGTAACCTGGAAAATTGTACTTTGAGTGAACTGGTACCTGAGTGATCCTTTAATCTGAGAATTCTGATTTTCATGGAAATAAAATAAATAAATTAAGAGTCACTCCCAATGTTGATTGAGGCTATGGTCCATTGATGGAAGCCTTTGCAGTATATAGTGACATTATGTGACATTAGTAATGTACATAAAACATTACACTGAAACACTGTTTGGATGTCACCTGCAATTACCACTCATCGCCATAGGTGTCACCCAAGAGAACAAAGCTGAAATCTTAGAGATTATCACTTTAAACTCAGAACTAAAAAATAAGTATAAAAGTCAGGAGACCCTATTTGAATTCCAGGCGACCGACCCTAAGGTTGGGAACCACTGAATGCCGACATGTTGAGCGCCTCCTACTGATTCAAGCTTTCGCCATCTTTTCCGGTGGGGCTCTTTTTTGTTTGTTTGTTTGGTTAAACACTGCACTTAGTCGCATTTACCTTTTATCAATCTGGGAACCAAGTCTATTTTTATTTAAAAAATAGACTCTGGGTTCCCAGATTGACCTTTTTGCGATATTTGGAGTCTTTTTTGAATTTCCCAGTGTTTCCTAAAAAAACCAGATGGATGGAAACCCAACTGATGACAGCTGCTTATTGTGGAAAGACGCTTTTTTCAATTTCTCAGCACAAAAAGGGGTGTGGCAGTGTTTTCTATAAGAACACACCCACCCAAGACAAACCCAGAGCTTCTTATTTATTCACCTGACAAAGATTTCCCTGATATTTAGATGAGTTCCCATAAAATTCCCAGTCTTGTATTTCTAAGACCTTGTTATTTTTAAATAAACATGGCTGCCAATATCTCTTGTACTGCAGAGAGGCCACTGAAAGACATACTGCTTGGGCACACATGTTTCCCTGAGAACGTTTTTACTTGATTAACTTCCTCCAGTTATCAGATATTTAGACAACCGTTATCTTTCTCAAATAGCCTACTGAGAGTACATGACTGAGAGTCACGTGAGTCAAAAGATTGATGTCACTACTAGAACCACTGAGAAAAACACAATAGGGGTAGGAGTATGACAAGTAGTCTATTTAAGTGAGGTTGGAAAGGTGTTTAAAATATCTCACTGCAACTAAATTCAAATGATCAATTCCTTCCCAACTTACCCATTGCTCCGTTGTCTGGGCTTGTGCCAGTAAAACCTAATTTTGACATAACCTTGGTTGATTAAATGGAGAAAGAATCCATTTGAAACATTCATGTTGTGGTCAAACACATGCTACTTTAGCCAAGTCGCCTTCAGCAAATCAGAGCATTTCTGTTATTACTTCATCACCAAGCACATTGGAATTTTCCCCGGCCGGTAACTGTGCAGTTAGCTGAAAGTAGGTATAAGAAAAAACAGGACTGTGTTAATATTACTGAGAGACAGCCAATTGGTATATGCTAGCTAGCGAATGAATGTAGGACACTCTTAGCTGTGCTGTGCTGTTAGCTGATGCGTGCGCCAAGTTTAGGGAGTTTTCAAGCATTCCTAGCACCCCGTTAAATGGTGAATAATACATCGCCATGGCAACGGCATTTGGTTTAAACTCAAAAGCTTCATTATTGAGCTTCATCAAGGTCTTAATCTAAACAATGCGGTGCTAGAACGCCTACGAGAGCACAACACAATTAATAATTGATTGCATTTATATAGTGCTTTTCTAAGTACTCAAAGCGCTTCACATATGACGGGGGCCTTAACTCATCCACCACCAATGTATAGCAGCCACCTGGGTGATGCACAGCACCCACCTGGGTGATGCAGAGCACCCACCTGGGTGATGCACAGCAGCCACCTGGGTGATGCACAGCAGCCACCTGGGTGATGCACAGCACCCACCTGGGTGATGCACAGCAGCCACCTGGGTGATGCACAGCACCCACCTGGGTGATGCACAGCACCCACCTGAGTGATGCACAGCACCCACCTGGGTGATGCACAGCACCCACCTGGGTGATGCAGAGCACCCACCTGGGTGATGTGCATCACCCACCTGGGTGATGTGCATCACCCACCTGGGTGATGCACAGCAGCCACCTGGGTGATGCACAGCAGCCACCTGGGTGATGCACAGCAGCCACCTGGGTGATGCACAGCAGCCACCTGGGTGATGCACAGCAGCCACCTGGGTGATGCACAGCACCCACCTGGGTGATGCACAGCAGCCACCTGGGTGATGCACAGCAGCCACCTGGGTGATGCAGAGCACCCACCTGGGTGATGCGCAGAGAATAATGGGCTACTGATTGGAAGGAAGGAAGTGGACAGTATGAAGCCTGGCGCTCTCGATGTAGCTCCGCCTCGCCTCGGCTGCCCTATTGACTGTGTGTTGCCCTACTAAATGTTATTATATCAGTGATGTCACAATGCATTCATGTGTGTGTGCCTCATTATATCACTGATGACATCATCAGAGTGTGTGTGTGCATGCCCTCCTATGATATCCCTTATCAGTCTTGTGTCACAATGCCTCCTTGTGTGTGCGCCCTTACAACTTCACTTTTGACATCATCACTGATGACATCACATCATTAGCTAATTAGAAAATCCAGCTCCGTCAGGTCACCTGCATGGGTGCCCTTTACACACCCTGAAGGTTTCAGCCCGATTGCACGTACAACAACATAGCTGTGGCCGAACACAGAACTTGAAACAAAGTCCACATAGTCAATTGTATATCTATAGATGGTATCATAGGTGAATTCTGAGTGCATGAGACACACAAGGCTAATTCCAAGCACTTTTAAGGAGCTCTTTATAAACCCAAGTACTTTTAAGTACTTTCCAGACCCGTGGCAACCCTGAAAAAAAGAGCCTCGTAACTAATAATGGCTTTAGCGACTCACTGCTGAAAACGGCAACGTGCTCAGCGACAAACAATCATCAGAATCAGTTTTATTGACCGAGTAAGTTTGCACATACAAATAATTCAAAGTGAAGTAACAACTACCAAAAAGCTCTGATTGGCTGAGGGAAGTTTGCAAAAAATGTTGAGGCCACCAGCAACCGACAAATTCAGGATGTCGCTCCGCTCACAAATCCCCAAATGCTTTATACACAACATGAAACTGAGGAGATGATTCAGGACTCAAGAGTAGTTCCTAAAGCACGTAAGTGCTGGACCAAGCTAAAGCACGTAAGTGCTGGACCAAGCTAAAGCACGTAAGTGCTGGACCAAGCTAAAGCACGTAAGTGCTGGACCAAGCTAAAGCACGTAAGTGCTGGACCAAGCTAAAGCACGTAAGTGCTGGACCAAGCAAATTAATCTTGGTCCACCATAGTACTCTTACCTACAGTGATAAAGTGAAACAATTAGGGACAGCAGGACTTTGTCTAACTTCCTCTGGAGTAGAAGAGTCAAAGGTGTTATTACTGTGGAAGATATCAACACAGGCATGACACAACATGACAGGCTCTTCCTCACACTTTCCATCATAAAAGTGGATGCCACTATTGACTGCACATAATGTAGGTTATGTCATTATAACCATAGTTATATGACCACCATCAGAGCGCTCCAGGGCTCATCTGCCATTATGGCATCATGAGGGAGTCAACCCAGACACAAAATGCACTTCAACCAATCTGGTGATACCTGTCCTTCCAATAGAACCCGGACACACCCCTGCCTTCTCATATCCGCTCAATCCAGCCGTTTGACTCGGAAGAGGAGCAGCAGGCCCAAAAGCCAGAGGCCTTCGATGGTGGTTTTATATATATATATATATATATATATATATATAAATATATATATATATATATATATATATATATATCCAGAAACATCAGAATTCATCCTGCTCCAGTCACATCAATAAATGCAAGGACATAAGTTCTATGAACAGCCATACATGCCCACAATGGTTGTCAATGGAAATGGAACTGACAGTCATACATGTTGCATTTATTGATGACTAATGCAGTGCCCGTTCCCCTCATTCAGCACCGTGAGCGCTACCCTCACACACTGCACTCAGATCCTCCTAAGTCTACTCACCAAATTTGAAGTCGATCCCCCGACAAACGGTTCTCGAGATACGCGAAGGACGGACATACAGAAGTCAATCGGACGGACGGTCCTGGAGATACGTGAAAGCTGTGATCTTATTGGTTGAATTGCACAAAGTTGACTTCTTTCTCGGGGTCCGAGCAGCGCACTCCCCAAGTTTGAAGTCAATCGGACGAATGTTTCTCGAGATAAACTGCTTTTTGTGTTGCCAGTAGGTGGCGCTATGTCAAATTGCAAGAAATTCAGCACTGTGGGGGGAACTTACCATCATCATTAGCGATGATGAACATCTCCTTAGGCAACATTGTGGAATTGTAACATAGCGGAGATGAAGGGGCCGGTTAGTGGGAGACCTGAGGGAATTGTTTTCTTACTGTCACCCCCTAACTCTCAAATGAGCTAAGCTGGAAGCCAGAAGGCTAGCTAGTAGCTAGCTACACACGTAGTTAGCCAACTAGCTGTCCACAGCGGAAGAGCCCAGCTAACTGCCATCATTTTTTACCTGATAGCTAGCTAGTTAAAAGTAACCAGGTAGCTTCCTCATCGAAGGGGCATCGGCTCTGGAGGACGGAAAGCAGCCAGCACCAGCGTAGTGCCCGTAGTGCACACAGCCAGCTATCCGACAAACTATGGCGGAGCTCAGCTAAGAGCTAGCTACCACTGTAGGCATGCTAGTTAGTGGGAGTGACGCTCCTAGCTTCCTCACTGATGGGACGTCAGCGCTGCTTCAGGGAGCCCGCTAGTAGCTAGCTAATGAACCCAGTAGCTAGCTAATGAACCCAGTAGCTAGCTAATGAACCTAGTAGCTAGCTAATGAACCCAGTAGCTATTAACCAGCAGTGTCACCTCGGTCGAGGAGAAGCCAGCTCGACCACCACCGAGGCGGCATCCAATGCTAACAGCTTAGGAACGAAAGCCGGAAGCTCCGTCAGCAGTGGAGCTCGTTGGCCTGGCACAAGTGGCGGAGAAGAGGGAGTGGAGCTCGTTGGCCTGGCACAAGTGGCGGAGAAGAGGGAGTGCAGCGTAGCCTCTGCAGCGGCGTCCCGCACGTAGGAGCCGATACTGGAAGGGCGAAGATCCATGAAGCTTCAGCAGATCCCATAGATGTGAAGCCAGCCTCGGCTGTGAACAAAATCATCAGGTAAGGTCAGCTGAATTGACGAGATATGAGAGGGCAGGGGCGTGTCCGTGAGGGCAGGGGCGTGTCCGTGGTTATATTAGATGGACAGGTATCACTGGATTGGTTGAAGTGCATTTTGTGTCAGGTTTGGCAATCCCTTACGATGAGTAATGGTAGATGAGCCCCAGAGGGCGAAGATCGTGGGAATATATAACAACCATTCCATGACAAAGGGAGTGCTCTATAGCATTAGCTAGCTACCACATGATAAACATCCGCTGTTAATGAGTCCATTGAACAAAGTATGAAACAAATTAAAGTACTACAAGACGTGATTCCAGCATGATTTTTGGAACATCTCCACCACATTTAATTTGCTCCTTTTTCTCTCTTTTTTTTTTTATCCTTTGTTGTTTTTTGTGAAAGGAAAAAATCAAGACAACAAAAATGGTTAAACCTACAAAGAGACT
This sequence comes from Poromitra crassiceps, assembly GCF_964638095.1. Taxonomy (NCBI): domain Eukaryota; kingdom Metazoa; phylum Chordata; class Actinopteri; order Beryciformes; family Melamphaidae; genus Poromitra; species Poromitra crassiceps. The sequence continues at coordinate 4,196,704 of NC_139644.1, read as the reverse complement.
TTTTTCTCAGTTCTTTTAAAACTTACTAAATCATAAATTCAAAAATAAACCAAGTCCAATAATTGAGAGACTGGAAGCAATGCATACATGTTGAAGTCTTTCTCTCCTTCAATGATAAAAGGGTGTGGTAGTGATATTTTTCCCCAGGATGGCGAGGGCATGTCCCACCCTACTATGCCTCCGATTGGCTTAACCTGATATTTTACCCTAATCGCAACCAATCGCCCTAACCCTGATACCTAAACCCAACCAATCATCGTGCCTCATGCCTAAACCAAACCAGAGCCATTGCAATAGTAAGAGTTGCGTCATCTCCATTCACTCCAATGTTGTTGTTTTTCACCTCGCAATAGTTCCAGGAAGTAAGGTTCTGGATTAAGCAGCACTGTAGAGCTGCAGCAAAATGGACCATTTGTGATGTACTTTGAAAGGGTAAAAAATCTAATTGTATATTATCAGCTTTATTTTATGCATTCAAACAGCCCACCACGTACTTCCTGGAACTATCCTTGGAACTAGCTAGAATGGAGCTCATAGCTCCATGTGTGATGTCACATTAAACCCAAGCCAATAAGAGGCAGACTAGGAGGGGACATGCCTTCGCTGTCTTGGGGGAAAAAATTCTGTGAGATGGTAGGATATGTTGGAAATCATACATGGTGCGTGGTGAGGAGGTAGAGACTCTATCCATCTCTCCCATGCCTCAACCTTGAAGTCTCTCTATGACAGTCTCACAGTTTCAAACTGGTTGGGAGGAGGAGGGGAAGGAAAGGACAATGTAAACGAGGACGCTGCCAATCCAACACAGGCATCTTCCCTCCAGCAGCCAGCTGGCTGATAGCTGGCTCATAGGTCCGTACTGTCTGTCCTGTCCCGGCCCAATCTGGCTGAGTGTCCTGTGGGCTCAGAGGATGGGCGATGTGTCTGACCAAATGCATGGTTCAGCTTTGCTGTCTGACCAAATGCATGGTTCAGGTTTACAGCTTTGGGATAATTCATAAATTTGCTAACTTAAAGCAACTCACGTTTTAGGCAGACTGTCCCACCGGTCAAATTCCCTGTTAAAGCCCCCCTCCAGTGACATTTCTAAGATATTTCTAAGAGTCATTTCCTGAAAATGTTGATTAGCCACACTGTTTGCCAAATATCTTTTGACAAATAACTTAATTTTGTGCTCAAGTTCAAAAATGTAAATGTGTTGCTTCGATTCTGACTCAGGACAAGCTAGCATGTTAACTAGCTAGCTAGCTGTTAGCTGTGTTGGTGAAGCCCGCTGCCTGCTGTACTAAGCTACGTCGGGCTCAAAACGTCACTGAATGACCGAAACACTAGTTAGCTGGCAAGTACAAGTCACGTTGATTTCAATGGTGAAATCCGTTACTCGATTATTGCAAAATCTGCAAGCTCCTGTGGCTAACAGCGTATCACAGAATAAGATGACATGCAACTATTAACCAGAACTGTTAAACAGGTAGGTTACACTGACTGTGGAGGAGGGCTTTAAGTGACGATAACATAGAAAATGATTCATATGTCCCTGGTAAACTATTGGCTCTGGTGCTCAATGCTACACTTCAGCATACTATCACTCAACATAGTGTAGGCTAAAGTGTTAGCATGTAGCCTACTATCACTCAACATAGTGTAGGCTAAAGCACCAGAGCTAATGATCTACCAGGGACACATGAATGAGTTTGGTATCAATCTTCTGATCAATTAACAAGGAGGTTGACCAATAGGCAATTTTCCACAAAATGTAGTGCATTCCTTTAAGGGTCACCTAAACATTAAGACAACTACTTTTCACGAAGTAAGAAAATAAAATAAACTACATCATGGATGACGACACCTTGAGCGATAGGCAGGTCTTAAAGGAACCGTCTTGTCCGGCATGAGTCAGTTTCTCAAGAGAGCTGGAGAAGAGCTTTGAAGACGTGATATGATAAAAGCATGATGACAGTGTTGATGATGATGTTGACAATGTCTCTAGTGTGCTACTGTACAAATGAAGAGCCTATCGTTCAGGTGGAGGTCTGCTATAGAGGTGGTGGAGGATTTGGGGCACAGAGCGGCGCTGATAGCTGGCAACAAGGTCATTCTTGGGGAGGAGATGAGTTTGGGGGGGCATGACGCTCCAAAAGCAGCGAGGGCGGTGGACAGGATGGAGAGAAGATGGTGAGGGGGTAGAGTGGGAACCCAGAAAAGGGGGAAGAGGACAACTGTGATCCAGTCGTGCAGCTTGTCGTTGACAGTCTGTTTCTCTCTGTGCATAATGTATTAATAGTCCCAATGAACGGAAGGAGGAAGGTCTCAGAACGCTTATAGCAAGACTAGAGTCTGGACGGATACGAGAGCCTTAAAGTGATGGACACAAAGAGGAGAATGAGGGCGACGAAGTGCCTTGACAGCACTGGTTTTGGTTTACTGGTTTTGGCTGCGGTTGGTTGTTTGGGGGGTGGGGGAAGCGAACAGAGGAGCTCCACTGAGGGGTGCTTGGGGGGGGGGGGGGGGGGGGGGGCTCTTGTCATGCGGGGGCGGGGTTGAGGAGAGCTTAGCGAGGTCTTCTTTTAACTGCCGTAATGCATGGTGTTGCTGGGGATAGCCATGGGCGAGGCCATGGAGATGGCAGCGCCCCCCATGGTGAACTGGTTGGTGACGGGGTAGTGGGTACTGCTGCTGCTGGGGCCCGACTGGCCCGTAGAAGCTCCTATAAAAAAAGAAAGAAAACAGTCGAGCGTTACATCAAAGCGACCTTCAAAGATGTATCACCCCATAGACATTCTCTCCTATTTATGGAATGCCATGGCATTGCTGGGAAAGAGGACATTCCAAAACAAACATGTATTAGTCAAGCAGAGATGCTTCCACAAATCTTACTTGGTACTGGAATTTCCCCTTTCCCAGTGTTCCCTGATGCACCCTGTGAGCAGGCAGAGTTGTGGCAGAACACCTTTTCAACTTGTGACATGCTGCTACACAGGTAGCACCGTTCTAACAGTCCTCTCTCAGCTACATCTGGCTTGCTGCCTCACCAGGTGGTGTTATTACAAGAAAAGAACGGACATTCCCTCTGGGCTCAGATTACAGCAGTTTAAAATCATTTTCAGATCGGGTTGCACGCGCACATAATGAGAAACTTCACCGATTTTCTTCTCTCAAAACGCAAACAAGCTCAAACTACAAGTGAAGCACATGATGGTGCATCACACACGACAAGATGTTAGGATCATCTTGCCTGACGGAGCTTCTGTATGATGTGAGCATGGAGGCAGATGTTTACAACATGGAGGTGGAACAGCTGCTTTGTTGTGTTCAGTAGTTGACTAAAGAAAAGTGAAAGGCTGCAGCCAGGTGAGTTTGGATGAGGAAATGGTTGGAGAGGTTTCTGTTTGGCTGGCAGGTGTGTATTAAACCAGGTGCATTAAATGCAGGTGTGTATTCAAACCGTTTAAACACACACGTAGTCCGGCTCAAGTCTAATCACATGTTGTAAATTAATCCGCTACCCAACACAAACCCAAACAGCTGTTTAATTAAGCAGCACAGCAACACCACAGGATGGCGCTGTACGTGGACTAGATTAACTTTGCCTCCCGACATTGCCCGGCTCGTATCCAAGGTCTGTCCGTTCCCATTGCATTGTGCTTTTCTTTGATATTGACTCTAAAGGCCTTTGCAGGTTCTGCTCAGCCTCCACTTGGAGCCTTGACAGCCAGACTGTACATACTCGAACGTCACTCAGCGCATTGGCTGCAGTACACCTCCGAAACACTAGGTGGCTTGTGGTGCACTCATGTCCATTACATATGAGGCAATCGTGTTGTTTACCAAGAACTTGCAATCATGTCGGCGCAGTTGAAGTTTTATGCTGCAGAAGGCTTTGCTAGATGAGGGCCAAGCATTGATAAATGAGGAAATGGTGTTTCCTTGAAAGGCACTTCCTGTACTGTTTTGTATTGCATTGTCCTGTATCCAATCACAGCTGCACACAGGCTGCGCCGACTCTGCACATTCGGCGAGGGGTCTTACGCGGAACTATATTTAGGCTTTAAGGAAAATCTTAACTCAAGGTGTTTTGTGCAACTGGTCCTTATTAAGATTGATGGAATCATGAACTCCAGCAAATACTCAGACATTATGAGTCAAAACTGTTAACTTCACCAAGCTGCTCAACCTTTGCTGAAATAACAATGATACGAAACATAATGTATGTTTTGGATCATTATTACATCAACTAAGAAATGGGTGACCGACCATAACGTCAACATTTTTGACTGGCCATCCCAGTCTCCAGTAGGATGTATCAGAAGAATCGGATATTCGTTTGTTGGGGAGGGATTCAGTTTGAAAAGGCAAAAACTGGCGCTAGTCTCCAGACCTGAATCCAACATACATTTGTTGTACAATTTGAAGTGAAAAAAACCAGGCGGGGCCTAAAAGCTGTTGTGTTATCCTTGTTGTGTTATCCTTGTCAAGAGAGGATTCACAAAATACTAATTAATCATAATATTAACTAATCTACCCACAGGCGTGTGAATATTTATGATTCTTGATTTGTTTGGCCAAAACATATGTTGGAAATGTGATTTTGGTTGATGCCACTACATTATTATTGCAGCATGATTTACCTTTTTTTTTTAAACATAAAATGAAGTGTCATTTCATCATCTTTATCATAAGCATAAGTGGAGGCTTCTGCATATGGGGGAGGGGGGGGAACATTAGCCATGGAAATATCTGACAGGCCAGGCGGCTGACATCTGATGCTGTGGCCAAGCAACATGCTATTGCCTGGTTAAAACCATCCTGATAACCTGAGCTTTCAGTGGGCGGGAGTACTTGCCTTGACAGACAAATATTTCAGCCTATCAGGGTCTGCTAATTCAATCCAAAACCACTCGGAAGCTTCGGGAGTCGCCATACTGTTTCGCAAGCGGCATCCCTGATTGGCTGCTTACATTGTCAACTACGAGGCAGGTCCCTGATTGGCCCATGCTCTTTGTAATGTCTGGAAATGTCTGGAGGCCGGACGGATCCGCAGAACGAGTTGGGAAACAGAAAGCGATCAGGATGGTTTTAGCAGGCTGGCGTCACGAGGCATCAGGACAGTGCAGGATCAGTTGTTTCTACGCTACGTTGGCTTTGGTTGGGGGACAAGCCAGAGGACATTGGACAGTGGACATACCCTGGACAATTCCTGTGCTCATGATGGAGCCCATCCTGGAGTGGGTGTGGTTCACAATCCCAGTGTTCACTGTGACAACGGGTCAGAGAGAAAGGGCCGGTCAGGATCACAAAAACAGACTGCACACCCCAGAAATTATGACATTCAGCCGCCTGCTACTGACATGAATATTCATTTTCCCCCGACGATGTCAGAAACTAGAATGCCAATAATCAGAGTTGATCTTGGGCTACAAGCCTGTGCAATCAAATTTATATTAAAATTAGAAACGCAAAAAAAGTAGAGCATGTATCAAAACCTCATGCAGCTGCAATAAAAAAAAATATATATATTATTGCTCTTTCACACACTGCCAATTAAACTTGGTAGACTAATGCACGTATGCTGATTGGAGTCTGTTGGGAAATTCCCAATCTATAGTGTCATGCACTACGCACAGCTCCTGACCGGGTGTTAACCAACCAGAGGCCAGCGAGGCAGCGTCTATCCGTTAGGGATGAAACAATTACCGGTTTAATGATAAACCGTGATAAAATTCCTGATGGTGAGTATTATCGTTTCAAATTTTAATTATCATTAAAACTGTGTTAAATTGATTACAGTTCTTTGATAAACACGGTAAATAAATACTGTCCATCATCAACCAAAGTTGGCAACAGTGTGCCAGACGCAGGCGGCAGGCTTTGTGAAATGATTTCAGTGAGTGTATTAGTACTTTTTGAACATCTTCAGCATATTGTAACAATATCATGATAATACTGATAACTGTGATAAACTTTGGTCAATGATATGAAATGTTCACACCGTTTCATCTGTACTATCCGTGCATTCAGACTGTGAGCGACGCGACACGATCAACAAGTCACTGAAAGTACATTCATGTCCTGTCGACCAGAATCACGTCACCAAACCGTTTAGCCGATCAAGAGTGGAGGCGGCGTGGTGTTCTGAATGAACAAAACAATGGAACGGACAGAAATCTATTCGTTAACAATTGTGTACGTTTTCCAACGGATCAGTGTGGCCGCAGCGCAGCTTAATCGTCCCTGAACAGCCAATCAGAATCAGATGTTTTTGGTCACCTTTATGAGATAGGCCAGGCCGGGCAGAGGAGGCTGACGGGCGACAAATGTCCCAGAACCCAGAACATGGTGTTTACATGGTGCACACCTTACACCACTGAGGCACATCTTCTTCTGTTTCACTACCACCTGTGACTTGGTTCTGTGAACACAGGTCTGCCTGGCTACTGCAAAATGGATGAGAAGTTGGCTCCAGCCTTCTCTGAAGGTTTTCTTTTTCCTTTTCCTGAGCTAAATAATTAGCGCTTGGCAGCTAGCTAGCAAAACCTGAAAACATTGCAACATTATGAAGGGCAATACTCAAGCAGTGAAAAATGTGACTGTTGACTTAAGTCGACTGTTGAAAGCTTTCGTAGCTGCAGGCCGTTACATAGCATCTCATTACATAGCATCTGATACAGCCCATAATAGTCAGAACAGAGACCCACATCAACCAAGTTGCTCGCAGTGTGAAAAAGCTGCAACTGTCGGTTGTCAACCAATCAGACAGCAGAGAAAAATATGAGTTTAGCATAGCTGGAGAGCATGAGTAGTGGAGGAGAGAATCAGCTATAGTGGGGCATGCATAAAGTGATAAAAGCATATCATTTTGTACAATTATAGCCAAAAGGATTCCAAAAAGAATATATCGGGGCATCATGAATTTTGAAACATGGCCATTTTTGTGGCCACAGACTGGCAGCTTATGGAAAGTCTCAAATCATACATTTCTTATGATGAGCAATTCAAATTTGGAACTTTAGAATTTCTCAGAAGCTTAATGGTCACATCACCTCCTGTATGCTGACGTCATCAGTGAAGCTTAATGGTCACATCACCTATGCTGACGTCATCAGTGATGCCAAGTTGCGCAAATGTGCGCTGAGTGATGTCACTCGAGTACTCCATTTCTTTCTTTTCTTTTCCCGTTTTGTGTTCTAAAAAGTGTGAAAAAGAAAATATTGAAAAAAGAAAAAAGAAAAAAACACTCAAAATAAGTGATCTGCCAAACCTAACCTCTGGATCTCCCCCATTCATGATGCCCCCATTTCCAATTCTTTTTGGAATGCCTTTAGCTATACATGTTAAGTGTACCAAATTACTGTATATGCTTTTATTGCAAAATGCAAAATGTAATTTTTAGCTAGAATGGTTGAGATTTTTGGCTACAGTGAATGAAGATGATTTCGTCTGAAAAAGGAGAGCAGACATACAATGAACTGGGCACCTCAGGTAAGGTCACACGCAACAGTTTAAAGGGACCGTTCTAAAATTCCCAAAACATATTTTCCCTCTCACCTGTAGTGCTATGTATCCATCTAGATTATTTTGGTGTGAGCTACTGAGTTTTGGAGATAACGGCCGTAGAGATGTCAGTCAGCCTTCTCTTGAAGGCTTGTGGTGCTCAAAGCGCCAACAAATATTTTTTAATGAAACATTCAACAGCAAAGTCTCCTTCCAGAAATCATGACCCGGTTACTCAGGATAATCCACAGACCTTATTGTGAGCAGTTTCATGTAGGAAATATTTTCTTTAGACCGAACTACAGCCACTAGGTCGAAGTTCGGTTAAAGGACTTCGGTAATCAACCCACTTTGTATCATTAATAATCTCTGTAATATAAGCACATGGGCAGTGTTTACCTGGCTGGGGGCGGGCCAGGATGCCTTCACAGACACCTGGGTGTTTATAGGGAGATCTTCTTTTTTTTTATATAAAAAAAGAGGCATTCAGGTTCAGCACCGCTATGCGGGCTTCAACATATGTGAGAATCCTCGTTCTCACTCGTAAAACCTGGTTTGTAGGACAACCTTAACGTTCTTCCAATTGTCTTTTTTTTGCATTTTGAGCAGCAGTCATCCAGTCCCATTGTATTGGAGAGAGAAGGCAGATACCTCTATGGCTAATATCTTCAAAAGTCAGCAACTCACACAAAACGATCTAGATCAGTGGTTCCCAACCTCAGGGTCGTGACCGTAAGTGGGGTCGCCTGGAATTCAAATAGTGTCGCCTGAAATTATTTTATTTTATTTTTACACCAGACCCAATTTAATACTACCGAAGATGATTAGGGTCACTTGCGATTATTTTTTTTAGTTCTGAGTTTAAAGTGATAATCTCTGAGATTTCTGCTTTGTTCTCTTGAGTGACACCTATGGCGATGAGTGGTAATTGCAGGTGACATCCAAACAGTGTTGCATTATCACATAATGTCACTATATACTGCAAAGGCTTCCATCAATGGACCATAGCCTCAATCATCATTGTGAGTGACTCTTCATTTAATCTTTTTTTAATTTAGATGAAAATCTTTATTCTCAGAATCCTGATTTAAAGTTATAATCTCAAAGATTTTCATCACGAGCCAAAAAAAGGTTGGGAACCCCTGATCAAGATGGATCAATAGCACTACAAGCACCACAGGTGAAAGGGAAATATGTATTTTGGGGGGACTGTTCCTTTAGAGACCGTAAAGCAACCAAGGAAACATGCTGATGGGTTTTTATCATGGAGGAAGAACTACCAAAGTTGGACATCACTTTAAAGGGATAGTTCGGTTTGTTTGAAGTGGGGTCCTATCAGCTAGTCAGATACACTAACTTAAATAGGTAGTGTTCTTGAAGCGGGGCGCAGCGTCGAACGAGATCCGGCACCCAGAGCAGCAGCCAAACCAGCCTTTTCTCTCTAAGTCCTGGGGGTCAACAACTAAACAAAAAAACGTAATTTAGCCACCTAAAACAACGGCCACCTAAACAAATCGATATCCGTGTACATGCACGCTCTATTTTGACAATAAAATTTCAGTGCTTTACTTTTCCGCAAAACAGCAGTTTCATTCGGCACTGCTTTTTCTCCCAACCGTACAACTACCGTATTCCTCCGCTAAAAGCCTGCACAGAGCCGCGGTGCTGGATTACTCCGCAGATCAGCTGTTTGTGTTATTTCTCCCAGCTTGTTAGTGAAGACAACAAATAGAATACACGAACGAAAATATGAGTGCTTTTGATAGCGAGGATGATATGCCATTCACCTTGGTGACAAGAGGATACAATTATGAACCAGAGAGAATACAGAAGAGGAACTTATGCAGAGAGTGAACAGGCAGAGAGATGCGCCTGCTGCCTAGATGCCAGGGTGCCCTGCAGAACTTTTTCACCATTCCCAGGATAAATTGTGGAAAACGTCCCAGACCAGAGAGGCCAGGTGACTTGTTGTCTCTAAAGTAAGTCAGTGTTTTATCTCTCTTCTAAGCCTTCCTGTTTTGTAAAACGCGGCTCTGTGCTCTGTGCTGGCTTTTAGCGGAGGAATACGGTAGTTGTACGGTTGGGAGAAAAAGCAGTGCCGAATGAAACTGCTGTTTTGCGGAAAAGTAAAGCACTGAAAATTGTCAAAATAGAGCGTGCATGTACACGGATGTCGATTTGTTTAGGTGGGCGTTGTTTCAGGTGTTTTAGGTGGCTAAATTACGTTTTAGTTGTTGCCCCCCGTACTTACAGAGAAAAGGCTGGTTTGGCTGCTGCGCTGAGTGCGCGGTCTCGTTCCACAATGCGCACTCACTGCTGAACACTGTACCTAATTAAGTTAGTGTATCTCACTAGCTGATAGGACCCCACTTCAAACAAACCGAACTATCACTTTAAGATGCCTCTACTTTATATTGTCTCAAGTGTTCCTCGCACGCTAGGGGTGTCACCATACTAGGATTTCAACTTCGTGGTCAACCCTATCTTACACTAGAGCTTGTTTTCCACCACGTGATTCAGATTCCATCTGCATGACGTCTGAGGGGCAGCTGTCCCAGAGCTACTCTGGAGAATGGAGGAAAGAGAGTATGCAAGAGTTTGGATGCTGATCCACTGCAGCTATCAGCAGAAGATTGATCCACACTGCAGGTATCAGCAGAAGATATGATCCACACTGCAGGTATCAGCAGAAGATCCACACTGCAGGTATCAGCAGACGATTGATCCACACTGCAGGTATCAGCAGAAGATTGATCCACACTGCAGGTATCAGCAGACGATTGATCCACACTGCAGGTATCAGCAGACGATTGATCCACACTGCAGGTATCAGCAGAAGATTGATCCACACTGCAGGTATCAGCAGAAGATTGATCCACACTGCAGGTATCAGCAGAAGATTGATCCACACTGCAGGTATCAGCAGAAGATTGATCCACACTGCAGGTATCAGCAGAAGATATGATCCACACTGCAGCTATCAGCAGAAGATTGATCCACACTGCAGGTATCAGCAGAAGATTGATCCACACTGCAGGTATCAGCAGAAGATCCACACTGCAGGTATCAGCAGACGATTGATCCACACTGCAGGTATCAGCAGAAGATCCATACTGCAGGTATCAGCAGAAGATTGATCCACACTGCAGCTATCAGCAGAAGATTGATCCGCACTGCAGGTATCAGCAGAAGATTGATCCGCACTGCAGGTATCAGCAGAAGATTGATTCGCACTGCAGGTATCAGCAGAAGATTGATTCGCACTGCAGGTATCAGCAGAAGATTGATCCACACTGCAGCTATCAGCAGAAGATTGATCCACACTGCAGCTATCAGCAGAAGATGATTCACACTGCAGGTATCAGCAGAAGATCCATACTGCAGGTATCAGCAGAAGATTGATCCACACTGCAGCTATCAGCAGAAGATTGATCCACACTGCAGCTATCAGCAGAAGATTGATCCACACTGCAGGTATCAGCAGAAGATCGATCCACACTGCAGGTATCAGCAGAAGATTGATCCACACTGCAGGTATCAGCAGAAGATCCATACTGCAGGTATCAGCAGAAGATGATCCACACTGCAGGTATCAACAGAAGATGATTCACACTGCAGGTATCAGCAGAAGATTGATCCACACTGCAGGTATCAGCAGAAGATGATCCACACTGCAGGTATCAGCAGAAGATTGATCCACACTGCAGGTATCAGCAGAAGATTGATCCACACTGCAGGTATCAGCAGAAGATTGATTCACACTGCAGGTATCAGCAGAAGATTGATCCACACTGCAGGTATCAGCAGAAGATCGATCCACACTGCAGGTATCAGCAGAAGATGATCCACACTGCAGGTATCAGCAGAAGATTGATCCACACTGCAGCTATCAGCAGAAGATTGATCCACACTGCAGGTATCAGCAGAAGATTGATCCACACTGCAGGTATCAGCAGAAGATTGATCCACACTGCAGGTATCAGCAGAAGATTGATCCACACTGCAGGTATCAGCAGAAGATTGATCCACACTGCAGGTATCAGCAGAAGATGATCCACACTGCAGGTATCAGCAGAAGATTGATCCACACTGCAGCTCTCAGCAGAAGATTGATCCACACTGCAGGTATCAGCAGAAGATCGATCCACACTGCAGGTATCAGCAGAAGATTGATCCACACTGCAGCTATCAGCAGAAGATATGATCCACACTGCAGGTATCAGCAGACGATTGATCCACACTGCAGCTATCAGCAGAAGATATGATCCACACTGCAGGTATCAGCAGAAGATTGATCCACACTGCAGCTATCAGCAGAAGATATGATCCACACTGCAGGTATCAGCAGAAGATTGCAAAACATATCCAGTAGGATATGATCCATATGCAAATGAAGAGAAGAGCTTTTTCCAGCAACCTGTCTGATCTTGCTAGTGCTTTCCTATCTCTTCCTATGTAGCCTGTTGCTGGTTGCCCCGCCCACCGGCATGATCACATGGTTTGCAAACAAGCCAATGGTCAATGGTCTCGCCCCGGTCGCCATCTTGACGTGACCTGAAAACAAGCTATTATGTTCACTCATGTCATGTGACATAGTATCTATCTGTAAAAGGGAGAAAGTGTGCAATGTTTGTTCCGTTTCCATTTTTGTCCAACTGATGTCATAGGCATTGTGACATCACCAGTGATGTCATAAGAGCAAGGCATTGTGACTTCAGTGATGTCATAAGAGCAATTGTGATGTCATCAGTGGACGAGCGGTCGAGCTGCAGGGCAGGCAAGGCCGCTGCGAGCCTAGGAATCTATCTGCGCGGGATTGCGAGAATTGCGCATATTTTTGCCAATTCCAGCAGATTTGTAATTTATAATGCGGGAGAAGTCCTGCAATTGTTTGCGCACCAACAATATCTATAATGTTAAGCCGACGGAGCGGAACGAACATTGCGGGCGAGGCCGCACAACGGCCGAGCCTAGGAGTCCTTCCCTTCATCATCAATGTATAAAAGGGAGCAAGTGGGCAATGTTTGTCTGTTTAAATTTTGGTCCCCTGATGATGTCACAATGTCTATGACATCATCAGTGATGCGAAGTTGGGCTGCGCATGCCAATAGAGCAGGCAAGGCCACGCAGCGACTGAGGCCACGCAGCGTGTGTGAGCTGCAGGGCCAGCTCGGCGAACTGCAGGGCGAGCGAGGCCGCGCAGTGGCTGAGCTAGCGAGTCCGAGCAGCGGGCGAGCCTAGGAATTGGGCGCGCGTAGCGCCTAGTAGAGATAGAGGATTCTCCCCTACTGTATATCATGCAGCCCTATGGCACCGCCTAGTGACCTGTCCTGGAACAGCGTTCACGTGAGTGTGAATGCTGGCATCATGCTTGTCTTTATAATGTGTTTTGTATGTTATGAGAAGCTGAGCTACGTGCTATCTGTCCGTACCCATGTCTTTATAATGTGTTGTTTCAATGTGTTTTGTATGTTATGAGAAGCTGAGCTACGTGCTATCTGTCCGTACCCATGTCTTTATAATGTGTTGTTTCAATGTGTTTTGTATGTTATGAGAAGCTGAGCTACGTGCTATCTGTCCGTACCCATGTCTTTATAATGTGTTGTTTCAATGTGTTTTGTATGTTATGAGAAGCTGAGCTACGTGCTATCTGTCCGTACCCATGTCTTTATAATGTGTTGTTTCAATGTGTTTTGTATGTTATGAGAAGCTGAGCTACGTGCTATCTGTCCGTACCCAGTGTGTTTCAATGTGTTTTGTATGTTATGAGAAGCTGAGCTACGTGCTATCTGTCCGTACCCAGTGTGTTTCAATGTGTTTTGTATGTTATGAGAAGCTGAGCTACGTGCTATCTGTCCGTACCCAGTGTGTTTTGTATGTTATGAGAAGCTGAGCTACATGCTATCTGTCCGTACCCAGTGGGATTAGGTTTATAATGTGTTGTTTCAATGTGTTTTGTATGTTATGAGAAGCTGAGCTACGTGCTATCTGTCCGTACCCAGTGGGATTAGGTTTATAATGTGTTGTTTCAATGTGTTTTGTATGTTATGAGAAGCTGAGCTACATGCTATCTGTCCGTACCCAGTGGGATTAGCTTTATAATGTGTTGTTTCAATGTGTTTTGTATGTAATGAGAAGCTGAGCTACGTGCTATCTGTCCGTACCCAGTGGGATTAGGTTGTTGTTGTGTTTTGTATGTTATGAGAAGCTGAGCTACGTGCTATCTGTCCGTACCCAGTGGGATTAGGTTTATAATGTGTTGTTTCAATGTGTTTTGTATGTTATGAGAAGCTGAGCTACATGCTATCTGTCCGTACCCAGTGGGATTAGCTTTATAATGTGTTGTTTCAATGTGTTTTGTATGTAATGAGAAGCTGAGCTACGTGCTATCTGTCCGTACCCAGTGGGATTAGGTTGTTGTTGTGTTTTGTATGTTATGAGAAGCTGAGCTACATGCTATCTGTCCGTACCCAGTGGGATTAGCTTTATAATGTGTTGTTTCAATGTGTTTTGTATGTAATGAGAAGCTGAGCTACGTGCTATCTGTCCGTACCCAGTGGGATTAGGTTGTTGTTGTGTTTTGTATGTTATGAGAAGCTGAGCTACGTGCTATCTGTCCGTACCCAGTGGGATTAGGTTGTTGTTGTGTTTTGTATGTTATGAGAAGCTGAGCTACGTGCTATCTGTCCGTACCCAGTGGGATTAGGTTGTTGTGAGACACTGTTGAGCCGCCGCCGATGACTGTGCTGAGGTCGTAGGCTGCTGGCATCCCTGGAGGAGAGACAACAATTACAAAACATCACACACACAGAAAAGGCATCATCCCTGGAGGAGAGACAACAATTACAAAACATCACACACACAGAAAAGGCATCATCCCTGGAGGAGAGACAACAATTACAAAACATCACACACACAGAAAAGGCATCATCCCTGGAGGAGAGACAACAATTACAAAACATCACACACACAGAAAAGGCATCATCCCTGGAGGAGAGACAACAATTACAAAACATCACACACACAGAAAAGGCATCATCCCTGGAGGAGAGACAACAATTACAAAACATCACACACACAGAAAAGGCATCATCCCTGGAGGAGAGACAACAATTACAAAACATCACACACACAGAAAAGGCATCATCTAGAGCTGCAACAATTCATCCATTAGTCGATCAACAGAAAATTTATCAACAACTATTTTGATAATTAATTAATCGTGTTGAGTAATTTTTTAAGAAAGAAAAAGACAAAATGCTCTGATTGCAGCTTATTAAATGTGAATATTGTCTGGTTTCTTTACTCCTCTCACAGTAATCTTCTATCTTTGGGTTGTGGACAAAACAAGACATTGAGGATCATCTTGGGCTTTGGGAAACACTGATCGACATTCTTCACCATTTTCTGACATTTTAGATCAAACGACTAATCAATTAATTGACAGATTAATCGATAATGAAAATAATCGTTAGTTGCAGCCTTAGTATCATCTCATCATATGCACTTTGTCTTCTCAGACAAACTATGTTCTAAGCTATTAACAGTATTTCCTGCCATATAGTGAGGAAGCCAACTGCAGAATGGCACGAAGAAAACATAAAAGCCAACCGTTTCAATGAAGCGTCTTCAGAGAAAAACCTGTCTCAGTTAGTATTGTATTGTCATTCTGTCCTCACAAATCGTTTGTGTTGCTTCTAGGGATGCAAACAATTAATCAAAGATCGATTACTTGCTCGTTAAGGATTTGCTCGAACACGTGAAATTGACTCGATCTACTATCAAACGTGTAGTCTCATATTTAATTCTGTCGGTAAAATGGTGTCTTTTCAAAGGATGTTTCAATGAACCCGTCAGCACAATATAACTATGAGCAGGCAGTCATCTCATCTCCAGCTCTACAAAGAGAGGAAGAAGGGTGAGAACGGCAACTTTTGCAAATCTAAAGCGGGCGAAGTGAACAGAACTGTAATTCTGTGTACACATACAACACGACGGCAACCGCTAAGCTCGACCACTGGAAAAGTTGTCTGGCTGAGACTGGCTCCTCCTCCTCTGAGCCTGGCCCCTCCTCCTCTGAGCCTGGCCCCTCCTCGTCTCAACTCCCTCAATAATGATTAAAATACCCCGTTAACGTTACTTGAGCTTACCTTTGATGAAATGTTGGCCGCAAAGACGTGTGTACTTTGATGGTAGAAAAAAAAGCCATTTGCCCTCCCCAGCGACTGAACCACGTCTAATCGCACAAATCCACAACCTCCTCCTTTCTGAGTTTTCTTTCTCCGACGGGATTCTGTAAAAGCACAAGCCAGGCGTGTCTCCTCGTCGGTTAGTGCAACCGATAGCACAACAGGTAATCGACATTTTGGCTGAACAAACACAGCGTGAGAAACTAGTCGACTCGGCGGGCAGCGGAATGAACAAGTTCTTTTTTTGACCGTCAGGTGGGCATTCCCGGCAGCACGTAACGCCCCTTGAAAGCTATGAATAGCAGTGTTATAATCTCAGGAGAACGAACACATATTTAGTGCATAATTAATCATTTTGAGAATTAAAGGACCAAGTTGGAGCCAGAAGGTTAATAAAAATTTAGGGGGAATCCCATCAAAACCTGGAGATTTGCCTCTGTTCATAGTACGTACAGTAACGCATCTTCCAATTCAGACAAACATGTTGGTTTCTCCAAAGACAAGAGAAGAGGAGATATCTTGGATAAAGCTCGGTACACATAAAGATAATCTGGCTGATTTTGGCCCGATTTCCCCCCTTTCGACCAAGGACAGCAAACACCCGATTATCTGATGGCTCTAAAGATGATCATACAAGATGATCCTGTGGTGTCAGGTGTGTTAAGAGTCTATTTCTCCCCACCATCTGCTCGCAAAATGGTCGGGGCCGACGATCGTAAATATGAAACCTGTTCAATATTTATGATCAAAAGTCCTCTTGTGTTTTGTGGGGAAAGCAGACATTGTGACGTGGAATGTAGCCAATCAAGAAGCGAGCTGACTGAAGAACGCGGAAGCATAACAAAATAAGGAAGAAGACGACTCGTTCTTCTTCTTCTGTTTGGTTTAACGCGTGTTCTCCTTTTCGTTCTCCGGCAGTTTATATGCCCTGTCGCACATGGCTGCCTCCTACAGGTCAGTCAGGGTACTACGTTAGATCACGTTTGATCAGGGGAGATTTCTGGCTTGGGGGACGAGACTCTAGACCAGGGATGGCCAAACTACGGCCCGCGGGCCAACTGCAATCCGCGGGCCGTTTTTAAGTGGCCCGCCATGAATGTGAACTAAAACTAAAGCTAAAACCGTTTTTCGTCTGTCGGATTATTTATTTGCTTCCAAATTGAGGAGCTGCTTCCTCTCACATCTATAATTGCTGAGATATAATAGTTACACACAGGGCCATGTCAGTGTTCCACCCACTTTTTAAGCAGTTCTAAGATGATGAAATGTCTTTTCCCGGTTTTCCATGAGCGTGTTGTCTCTATTCAACTCTTGTGACAGAGATTAAGTGTGTAGGTGTTAGCTTTTCTTCCATTGACAGTTTTACCTACCTGATATGACCTACGTGATGTGATCTACCTGATATGACCTACGTGATGTGATCTACCTGATATGACCTACGTGATGTGATCTACCTGATATGACCTATGTGATGTGATCTACCTGATATGACCTACGTGATGTGATCTATCTGATATGACCTACGTGATATGATCTACCTGATGTGACCTACGTGATGTGATCTACCTGATATGACCTATGTGATGTGATCTACCTGATATGACCTATGTGATGTGATCTATCTGATATGACCTACGTGATGTGATCTACCTGATATGACCTACGTGATGTGATCTACCTGATATGACCTACGTGATGTGATCTATCTGATATGACCTACGTGATGTGATCTACCTGATATGACCTACGTGATGTGATCTACCTGATATGACCTACATGATGTGATCTACCTGATGTGACCTACGTGATGTGATCTATCTGATATGACCTACGTGATGTGATCTACCTGATATGACCTACGTGATGTGATCTACCTGATATGACCTACATGATGTGATCTACCTGATGTGACCTACGTGATGTGATCTACCTGATATGACCTACGTGATGTGATCTATCTGATATGACCTACGTGATGTGATCTACCTGATGTGACCTACGTGATGTGATCTATCTGATATGACCTACGTGATGTGACCTACCTGATATGACCTATGTGATGTGATCTATCTGATATGACCTACGTGATGTGATCTATCTGATATGACCTACGTGATGTGATCTACCTGATATGACCTACGTGATGTGATCTACCTGATATGACCTACGTGATGTGATCTACCTGATATGACCTACGTGATGTGATCTATCTGATATGACCTACGTGATGTGACCTACCTGATATGACCTATGTGATGTGATCTACCTGATATGACCTACGTGATGTGATCTACCTGATATGACCTACGTGATGTGATCTACCTGATATGACCTACGTTAGGGCTGCACGATATATCGTTTACACATCGACATTGCGATGTGCGCATGCGCGATAGTCACATCGCAGGACGTGCGATGTCAAAAGCAAATTAACTCGTCATGTTGCTTGATAAACTCTCACTTTAGGGGTAGCCTACTGAGTGAAATGCAGGCTCTCTCAAAGGAGAGAGATGCCCCGCTACTGTACTCACTCATTTAATGCTTAGCTTCAACACAACAAACATGCACTGAGAGCAAAATTGAATTGTTTTTGCTTATGTTGCGTTGCTGACAGTAGCCTGTCTGTAAACGATGTGGTTGCGGAGGCGGACTTGTCCACAGCTTGCAGCGCACTCGCATACAGCAGGCTGGCTGCTGTAACTCAACATGTCCGTGGAGTGGAGATATTTACTCTTGAAACACCAAAAAGCAAGACCGCAACTTATGACACGAAGGCTAAAGTGATTACTGAGAAGTTGTCCGTGTATCACCGCAGCTCTCTCTCCCCCTCAGTCTGATGATGCATCAGATGATAGCAGTAACGTTACGGTAGAGGTAATCATACATAGCGACTCATTTACACAAAACATGTCGGTGAAAATAAAAAGACAATAGACATAGCTGGGCAATTAAATGTATATTTATTACTTTTCACGAATGAATTGTTTGTCACCGGTCGGCTGCATGTGAATCCTCGTCTCTGTACTGCCCTGCGTGCGCTCAAAAACCGGAACTCCCCAAATGCGGAGCGTACCACTTGGTAGTTTCTGGAGGGGGGTCAGACCAAGTGTGTGAAGTAACCGTGTGAAGTGGCAGCGGTGTTTCATTGTTGATTTATTGAAACAATAGAAGAACGAAAGAAGTTGAAAGCAGTGATTATAATCAATTAAATCTAATGTTTTTCTGCAAATAGCATCATTGGGAGGTAGATTCTGGCACTCAATATTAGGGGTGGGCAATATATCAAATTTATATCCATATTGTATTGTGATTTGAGACTATATGGTCTTAGATGTTGGATGGTAATATGGTGATACAGCATACATGTTGTCTTTCCCTGGTTTTAAAGGCTGCATTACACTAAGTGAAGTATAGGCTAGTGACATTTTAAAGTAGAATGTCATAACTCACTTTTTCATGTATGTAAGTCATGGAAATCCATTGGTCAAAATGTGTATGCACCCTGATAGATGACGCTCTGAGGCCTACCAGTAGGTCACAGCCCAGTGGTTGAGAAACATTAAAATACCTAATTTCCCCTCCAAAATCAGATGGACTCCTCTACAAAATCATCCCAATCATTCTAGAAATATTATTTTCTTTCAAATAGAGCTAACCTGGTGAAAATCTGTATTTTTTCATATCGCAATATATATCGCATGGGCGGGGAATATCGCAATGTCAGTTTTTTCCAATATCGTGCAGCCCTAACCTACGTGATGTGATATACCTGATATGACCTACGTGATGTGATCTACCTGATATGACCTACGTGATGTGATCTATCTGATATGATCTACGTGATGTGATCTACCTGATATGACCTACGTGATGTGATCTACCTGATATGACCTACGTGATGTGATCTACCTGATATGACCTACGTGATGTGATCTATCTGATATGACCTACGTGATGTGATCTACCTGATATGACCTACGTGATGTGATCTACCTGATGTGACCTACGTGAAGTGATCTATCTGATATGACCTACGTGATGTGATCTACCTGATATGACCTACGTGATGTGATCTACCTGATATGACCTACGTGATGTGATCTACCTGATGTGACCTACGTGAAGTGATCTATCTGATATGACCTACGTGATGTGATCTACCTGATATGACCTACGTGATGTGATCTATCTGATATGACCTACGTGATGTGATCTACCTTATGTGACCTACGTGATGTGATCTATCTGATATGATGTGATCTATCTGATATGACCTACGTGATGTGATCTACCTGATATGACCTACGTGATGTGATCTATCTGATATGACCTACGTGATGTGATCTACCTGATATGACCTACGTGATGTGATCTACCTGATATGACCTACGTGATGTGATCTACCTGATATGACCTACGTGATGTGATCTACCTGATATGACCTACGTGATGTGATCTACCTGATATGACCTACGTGATGTGATCTATCTGATATGACCTACGTGATGTGATCTACCTGATATGACCTACGTGATGTGAGCGCGTTTCTGCTCCTTTTCATAGAATCACCCCTCTGTGATAGACACGCCTCTCTGTCACTGCTTCAACCTCAACGCTGTGTGTGTGTGTGTGCCTCTCTGTCACTGCTTCAACCTCAACGCTGTGTGTGTGTGTGCCTCTCTGTCACTGCTTCAACCTCAACGCTGTGTGTGTGTGTGCCTCTCTGTCACTGCTTCAACCTCAACGCTGTGTGTGACCTACGTGATGTGATCTACCTGATATGACCTACGTGATGTGATCTACCTGATATGACCTACGTGATGTGATCTATCTGATATGACCTACGTGATGTGATCTACCTGATATGACCTACGTGATGTGATCTACCTGATGTGACCTACGTGAAGTGATCTATCTGATATGACCTACGTGATGTGATCTACCTGATATGACCTACGTGATGTGATCTACCTGATATGACCTACGTGATGTGATCTACCTGATGTGACCTACGTGAAGTGATCTATCTGATATGACCTACGTGATGTGATCTACCTGATATGACCTACGTGATGTGATCTATCTGATATGACCTACGTGATGTGATCTATCTGATATGACCTATGTGATGTGATCTATCTGATATGACCTACGTGATGTGATCTATCTGATATGACCTACGTGATGTGATCTACCTGATATGACCTACGTGATGTGATCTACCTGATATGACCTACGTGATGTGATCTATCTGATATGACCTACGTGATGTGATCTACCTGATATGACCTACGTGATGTGATCTATCTGATATGACCTACGTGATGTGATCTACCTTATGTGACCTACGTGATGTGATCTATCTGATATGATGTGATCTATCTGATATGACCTACGTGATGTGATCTACCTGATATGACCTACGTGATGTGATCTATCTGATATGACCTACGTGATGTGATCTACCTGATATGACCTACGTGATGTGATCTACCTGATATGACCTACGTGATGTGATCTACCTGATATGACCTACGTGATGTGATCTACCTGATATGACCTACGTGATGTGATCTACCTGATATGACCTACGTGATGTGATCTATCTGATATGACCTACGTGATGTGATCTACCTGATATGACCTACGTGATGTGATCTATCTGATATGACCTACGTGATGTGATCTACCTGATATGACCTACGTGATGTGATCTACCTGATATGACCTACGTGATGTGATCTATCTGATATGACCTACGTGATGTGATCTACCTGATATGACCTACGTGATGTGATCTACCTGATATGACCTACGTGATGTGATCTACCTGATATGACCTACGTGATGTGATCTACCTGATATGACCTACGTGATGTGATCTACCTGATATGACCTACGTGATGTGATCTATCTGATATGACCTACGTGATGTGATCTACCTGATATGACCTACGTGATGTGATCTATCTGATATGACCTACGTGATGTGATCTACCTGATATGACCTACGTGATGTGATCTACCTGATATGACCTACGTGATGTGATCTACCTGATATGACCTACGTGATGTGATCTATCTGATATGACCTACGTGATGTGATCTACCTGATATGACCTACGTGATGTGATCTATCTGATATGACCTACGTGATGTGATCTACCTGATATGACCTACGTGATGTGATCTACCTGATATGACCTACGTGATGTGATCTACCTGATATGACCTACGTGATGTGATCTACCTGATATGACCTACGTGATGTGATCTACCTGATATGACCTACGTGATGTGATCTACCTGATATGACCTACGTGATGTGATCTACCTGATGTGACCTACGTGATGTGATCTATCTGATGTGACCTACGTGATGTGATCTATCTGATATGACCTACGTGATGTGATCTACCTGATATGACCTACGTGATGTGATCTATCTGATATGACCTACGTGATGTGATCTATCTGATATGACCTACGTGATGTGATCTACCTGATGTGACCTATGTGATGTGATCTACCTGATATGACCTACGTGATGTGATCTACCTGATATGACCTATGTGATGTGATCTACCTGATATGACCTATGTGATGTGATCTACCTGATATGACCTACGTGATGTGATCTACCTGATATGACCTACGTGATGTGATCTATCTGATATGACCTACGTGATGTGATCTACCTGATATGACCTACGTGATGTGATCTATCTGATATGACCTACGTGATGTGATCTACCTGATATGACCTACGTGATGTGATCTACCTGATATGACCTACGTGATGTGATCTATCTGATATGACCTACGTGATGTGATCTACCTGATATGACCTACGTGATGTGATCTACCTGATATGACCTACGTGATGTGATCTACCTGATATGACCTACGTGATGTGATCTACCTGATATGACCTACGTGATGTGATCTACCTGATATGACCTACGTGATGTGATCTATCTGATATGACCTACGTGATGTGATCTACCTGATATGACCTATGTGATGTGATCTACCTGATATGACCTACGTGATGTGATCTACCTGATATGACCTATGTGATGTGATCTACCTGATATGACCTACGTGATGTGATCTACCTGATATGACCTACGTGATGTGATCTACCTGATATGACCTACGTGATGTGATCTACCTGATGTGACCTACGTGATGTGATCTACCTGATGTGACCTACGTGATGTGATCTACCTGATGTGACCTACGTGATGTGATCTACCTGATATGACCTACGTGAAGTGATCTACCTGATATGACCTACGTGATGTGATCTACCTGATATGACCTACGTGATGTGATCTATCTGATATGACCTACGTGATGTGATCTACCTGATATGACCTACGTGATGTGATCTACCTGATATGACCTACGTGATGTGATCTATCTGATATGACCTACGTGATGTGATCTACCTGATATGACCTACGTGATGTGATCTATCTGATATGACCTACGTGATGTGATCTACCTGATATGACCTACGTGATGTGATCTACCTGATATGACCTACGTGATGTGATCTACCTGATATGACCTACGTGATGTGATCTACCTGATATGACCTACGTGATGTGATCTACCTGATGTGACCTACGTGAAGTGATCTACCTGATATGACCTATGTGATGTGATCTACCTGATGTGACCTACGTGATGTGATCTATCTGATATGACCTACGTGATGTGATCTATCTGATATGACCTACGTGATGTGATCTACCTGATATGACCTACGTGATGTGATCTACCTGATATGACCTACGTGATGTGATCTACCTGATGTGACCTACGTGATGTGATCTACCTGATGTGACCTACGTGATGTGATCTACCTGATGTGACCTACGTGATGTGATCTACCTGATATGACCTACGTGAAGTGATCTACCTGATATGACCTACGTGATGTGATCTACCTGATATGACCTACGTGATGTGATCTATCTGATATGACCTACGTGATGTGATCTACCTGATATGACCTACGTGATGTGATCTACCTGATATGACCTACGTGATGTGATCTATCTGATATGACCTACGTGATGTGATCTACCTGATATGACCTACGTGATGTGATCTATCTGATATGACCTACGTGATGTGATCTACCTGATATGACCTACGTGATGTGATCTACCTGATATGACCTACGTGATGTGATCTACCTGATATGACCTACGTGATGTGATCTACCTGATATGACCTACGTGATGTGATCTACCTGATGTGACCTACGTGAAGTGATCTACCTGATATGACCTATGTGATGTGATCTACCTGATGTGACCTACGTGATGTGATCTATCTGATATGACCTACGTGATGTGATCTATCTGATATGACCTACGTGATGTGATCTACCTGATGTGACCTACGTGATGTGATCTACCTGATGTGACCTACGTGATGTGATCTACCTGCAGTGCATATCATTTCTCTCACCTGATATGGCCATCCCCTGGCTCATACTGTAGGCCCCCCCGGTGTTCCACATGGTCTCGGAGGGGGAGCTGTAGTGGGAGCCGGGAGGGGGGGTGGGGCTGGTGCCTGTGTACCTGCAACACACATGTTACACCCATAGTAGTCTCTTCAAACACATTCTGCCTGTCCGTCTGTACTACAAGCAGCAAGCAGGGGAAAGTTAGTCAGAACGGAAAGGGAAGCTCAGGGGAAATAATGAGTGGTGATAGGGGGAATGTCCCGGATGTCCCGCCTAAAGGCAGGTGATTGGATGGAGAAATAGTATTCCTCCAATCACCTGCATCGGGATTCGGTCTACATGTGTCATGATTAGTCGAATACCCAGGGCTCGACACTAAGGACCTCCCATCATCCCGGGGGACATTACAAATAGCGTCAGGGACGATGAAAATTAATTTGGGGACGGAGCCAGGACGATAGTTGAACAAATAAAAATAGCCTAAACACACACGCTCTGCTCGTTACAATGATACAAATGACACGAACGCAAATGAAACCTCTTTACCACACACACACACACACACAATGCGGGCAGAGAGACAGACAGACAGATAGCGTGGAGCTCATGGTGCACAAAGTGTCTGAATCTTATCTGAGGCTGCTTTACCTTTGTGATAGTGTCTGAATGTTATCTGAGGCTGCTTTACCTTTGTGATAGTGTCTGAATCTTATCTGAGGCTGCTTTACCTTTGTGATAGTTTCACTTTCATTTGCTTCAGTCGGACTTTGGCAGTTATTTTAAATGCGCGGATGCATCGCTCCTAATCATCCTGCCTCGTATTCCCCAGGGGAGCGCGTTTCTGCTCCTTTTCATAGAATCACCCCTCTGTGATAGACACGCCTCTCTGTCACTGCTTCAACCTCAACGCTGTGTGTGTGTGTGTGCCTCTCTGTCACTGCTTCAACCTCAACGCTGTGTGTGTGTGTGCCTCTCTGTCACTGCTTCAACCTCAACGCTGTGTGTGTGTGTGCCTCTCTGTCACTGCTTCAACCTCAACGCTGTGTGTGTGTGTGCCTCTCTGTCACTGCTTCAACCTCAACGCTGTGTGTGTGTGTGTGTGTGTGCCTCTCTGTCACTGCTTCAACCTCAACGCTGTGTGTGTGTGCCTCTCTGTCACTGCTTCAACCTCAACGCTGTGTGTGTGCCTCTCTGTCACTGCTTCAACCTCAACGCTGTGTGTGTGCCTCTCTGTCACTGCTTCAACCTCAACGCTGTGTGTGTGTGTGTGTGTGTGTCTCTGTCACTGCTTCAACCTCAACGCTGTGTGTGTGTGTGTGCCTCTCTGTCACTGCTTCAACCTCAACGCTGTGTGTGTGTGCCTCTCTGTCACTGCTTCAACCTCAACGCTGTGTGTGTGTGTGCCTCTCTGTCACTGCTTCAACCTCAACGCTGTGTGTGTGTGTGTGTGTCTCTGTCACTGCTTCAACCTCAACGCTGTGTGTGTGTGTGTGCCTCTCTGTCACTGCTTCAACCTCAACGCTGTGTGTGTGTGTGCCTCTCTGTCACTGCTTCAACCTCAACGCTGTGTGTGTGCCTCTCTGTCACTGCTTCAACCTCAACGCTGTGTGTGTGTGTGTGTGCCTCTCTGTCACTGCTTCAACCTCAACGCTGTGTGTGTGTGTGTCTCTGTCACTGCTTCAACCTCAACGCTGTGTGTGTGTGTCTCTGTCACTGCTTCAACCTCAACGCTGTGTGTGTGTGTGTGTGCCTCTCTGTCACTGCTTCAACCTCAACGCTGTGTGTGTGTGCCTCTCTGTCACTGCTTCAACCTCAACGCTGTGTGTGTGTGTGTGCCAAGCAGCATGTCTATCCCCACGCTCGCTCTCTCTCCATCTGTTGGTCTCTCTCTCTCTCATTCGCACACGCTTTACCGTTATATTAGACCAGGGCTATTCAACTGGCGGCGGATGAGTTAAAAAAAAATATATATATATATATTAGGGCTATCAAAGTTAACGCGATAATAACGCGTTAACGCAAATTCCTTTTAATGCCACTATTTTTTTTTACGCGTGATTAACGCATGCACTTTCTTTGAAGTTTGAGCCTTGGTCCGACCCGTAGTTTGGGAAATCAGGAAGCAGTAACGTTGATAGCAAGCAGAAACAAAGCTCCGTGAGCAGAAAAGGGGGAAGAAAATGGGTATATTGGCAAGTTCAGCTTCAAATTGAGAAAGATGTCCTGCATTTTGGGTGAGAGAGAGGGAGCGCGTCAGCTCTCCCCGTCTGTCTCGTCTCTCACCGTGGCAGAGAGAGTGAGAGACAGACGGAGAATGGGGGGGGGAGACAGAGAGGGAGAGAGAGAGGCAGAGAAAGCGAGCGAGACAGACAGGCAGTGAGAAAGAGAGAGGGAGGGCGATCAGACCAGAGAGAGAGACCGCCGGAGAACGGGAGAGAGACCGAGAGAAAGAGAGAAAGAGAGAGGGGGGAGAGAGCATGCACGCAGCTTCTCCTGTCTGTGGCTCGAGAGATGTAGAGGATAGCACCATTAACTTCACACAGTGCAGCCTGAGAGATGTGTATTCCCCGTAACTAGTAGCAATAATAACAATATTACCAATGGCCAAATACTTACCCATACTAATGATAATAGCTACTACTCATATTAATACAACAGTGCATCTTTGCACAAATCTCTCAGGTTTAAGGTAGCCTACCTCGGCTTAAGGTAGATTTAGAACAGATTAAAGAAATGTGTGATTAATTTGCGATTAACTATGGACAATCTTGCGTTTAATCGCGATTAAATATTTTAATCGATTGACAGCCCTAATATATATACAATTAAACCTCATTTACTTATTACACCCAACTGGTTGTTTTTCAGATGTGATGTGTGATGTAGCCACAAAAAAGGTGCAATATTCATGTTTTTCAGGAGATGGCGCTGTGATGTAGCTAATCAAGAAAGATGCATTATAAATGGTTTTTCAGGAGATGTGTGCTGTAGCTAGCTAGGTTCTAAACAAGAAGAGAGGCGTAGCTAAACACAAAAGATGCAATATTCATAGTTTTTCATGAGATACTCAGTATTTCATACTGTGCTAGGTTCTAAACAAGAAAGAATGTTTACAGTTGTTTTCCTTTCCTGATGCACTATAAATGCTGTGGTGTAGCTAAGAGATGACAGAATTGACCAGATTATATTTCAAATGGCTGACATGTGTTGTAGAATACTTAGATTTGTTTAAAATGTGTTTACTTTTGGGGCTTTTGTTGCACAGAAATTAAGCACTTTTAAATGAAAATTAAGCTACCGGTACTTTTGCAATGTAGTGAAATAAAGGTTTTGAAAATGTGGTGGTGCCTTGTGTCAAGTGTACATATAATGGGATTAATAGCTCGGGGAACGGTCCGGCCCCCGGCCCCTTAGGTTTCTGACAATGTGGCTCCCTGAACAATTTAATTGAATAGCCCTGTATAGACCTTATTCGCTAACCCCAGACAGCGCCATATTGTTGACATACCGTCCTGCAGCTGACAACGTAACGGCCTTATTGTCGTTTCTGTTCCATTACAAAATAGCGATAGTGATGACAGCAATAAAAAACCCAGAGTTGTTGTTTGTATGCTGTCGTTAATGCCTGTAATAATAAACAAAAGAAAAAACGAGGTGAACAGACTTTGCTGTGAGGAGCTGTCAGAAAGTTTCACCTGTCTCTCTCCCAACTATCCACACACCTCTCCTGTGCTGACGTATCCTCCGTCTCGCTCCCTTCACGTCTGTGGACGGTAGAGATAGAAACAAACCACGGGGACTTTATTGCTGTCATTACTACAGCCATGCCTAACGCAGGTCACCATCCGAACACAATTGGAACGATACAGGTAACGCTAACGGCGGCTAGCTTCCTATAAACGCTGCTCTCACATAGGTTGTCACTTAAAGCTGCAGCGCTATGTCGAGAATATGGCGGCGGTGGGCGTCAATCAAATAAGGTCTATTAGACCATTCAATTAGCAAAGAAAAATGACAATCACGTGAAAGATCGCCCAACAAAAGCAACCGACAGTGGACTCAATCGCAGATAGCCCATATATTTGTCCCGGCCATCGCCGAACCCTACTGTGTATAAATAATAGTGAACCAATAGATAGATGGATAGATTAGATTTAGATTAGATTTATTTCGAACATGGTGAAAAACAAAACATAACAAAGATAAAGAATAAAAGAAATATAGGCAAGAAAATGCCCAGCAAGAATAGTCAATTAGGATTCACAGCATACAGTTTACAGCAAATTCACAATCCATTTACATGTGTTTATCATGCCCGAAAAGGAGTAGGTAAAAGTCAATACTTATCAAGTCCTACCCCCTTATTTTATATCTATCCACCTTATTTTTGGCGGCCATTTTGCCTTACGTTAAGTATGGGTTCTATTTCCGGTGTAACCAATTTAGAAAAAAAACATGTCTAGAGGATTTTACCCTTTTACAGCAGAGCCATTCTGCTCTGCGTTCGGGTGCTGGGATAACGTAATGCATTGTGGGTAGTCGGCTACTAACTGTGGCTAATGTTAGCGGCTAGCTAGCTATGTTACATGTCAGTAAAACGCCACCAAATTGATTTAACTTTTAACCATTTCGAGTAACACACATTTCGAGTTTCCATACGGACCTCCAGCGTTGGTTAGTTGTTTATAACGTGACTATATTTATAACTTTTATAACGGACTCCAGCTTCCGGTTTATAATTCGGGTCGCGGCAACAATGAGTCACGCTAAACCGGACCTTGTACCCACGATTCTTTTTTACAGTGGGGCATTCAAAAATAAGGTGGATAGGCTTAATATGAAAGTAGAATTATAATGTAATAACACATTATACTACTGTAATAAGAGATGTGTGCATACTCACATTATTTCCATAATAATATCACATACTATAGAGTTGTGCCTAATACATTTCTAGCATACTATATAAACATACTTAAAAACACACACACAAACACACACACACACACACACACACACACACACACACCCCTACATACATATTTACAAACAAGCACAATTGAATGGAACAGTTAGGTTATCAAATCCATTCTGTATCTTTTTAATATCAAGTCTTTAAACCCACTTCTGGATTAGGCATACAGTATGTACCAAGAGATTTCATCCGCCATTTATTTTCCATAGACATTTCGTAAAATGCTTATAAAAAGAGTTTTACTTCGTCAAACCAAACGATTTAGATATATTTAGAAACAGGAGAGGCCATAGACCATTTCACATGGACCAACAGGTAAAAAAAATCTGATTAAAAAAATATATTTTTCCAAATGTGTTTTTTTAAGCTTTGGTTTGAGTGAAAGCTGCCCTCTGCATCGTTACAAGGAGCCAGCCGCCCCTCTCCAAGATCTTAAGTGGTATGACCCACACGTCTGCTTACTGGGCCAAGCTACCAGCTCACCTGAAGAAGGGGTTCTTCAAATCCAGGAGGTTGCTGGACTTGGAGCCCGTCTGGTCCACCTGGGCAACAATACTGATGTCGTAGCTTTGTCTGGCAGAGAGGACGACAGTAGGCTCATGAAAATATGCTAATTTGATTTTAAATGCATTTTTCCACAGCACTGGAAGATTAGGCAACAAAGCATACAATCAAAACAACAATCTAAAACTTAGCAAGACAAAGAGTAAAGCTAACATAATGGTAAAACATAGCTTGTTATTGTGAATATGATGCACATTTACTGTAAAATTCATGTAGCTGCTTGTGGGCAATGTTCTCTGTTTCCATTTCCGTGCCACTGATGATGTCATAGGAGGCATTGTGACATCACTGATGATGTCATTGGTGATGTCATAAGACTGTTGTCATAAGAGCAAAATCATCTGTTGACATCACTGATGACGTCATAGGCACTGATGTAAACTTAAAGGACGGCTTTACCGTGGGGAATATGAATATATATTAAATCTCACGCCCCTAAGGTTTTCGAATCCGTTGAAATTTTTGAAATTGCTGGTTCACTGCCAGAGATATCAAGCATCTCTCACATATTTTTTGGGCCAGCCGACGCGTTTCGCGTCATCTGGCCCAAGTCCGCCTTGCGGAAGTCGAGGACCTATGAACTACAATTGTTGTGAGCCATGGTCCCGCCTCTAGAGGTCCTCCACGCCCCTTCAGAGGTCTTGAACAAAAACAAAAGGCAGCCATCTTTTTCCACCACCTAGCCTGCTGTAGCTAGGTTAGCTTTCCATAGCTCCTTGCAAAGAGACCATATCTCGGGAAGGGAAGCACGGACAGACACGGGACTGGCGGCATTGGAAAGCTCGTCAAATTTTACATCTAGTAGTAGGTGCGTTGAAGTAACGAAATCAACGCTGAGCAATGTACCCGTTTTTACACATTTTTACATAAAATAGTTACAACATCAGATGCGTGTAACTCCTACGAAAATGCCTTAAAATGCATGAATTTTTTTTTATGAAGACATCTCCCGACATATATACTACCGTTTAAATTTGGTGCAATTTGGAGGCAATTTTTTTTTAAAGTTTTTCTTGTTCTACTAAATCTTTTTGTCGAAGCCTTCTTCTTCGACTTTTATGGCGGTTGGCAAGCATATATGTGCATTACCGCCACCTACTGGAGTTTGATATCAGCCAAATGCCTGAGGGGTGGGCGTGGAAACGAAGGCCACGCGAGCCCAGTGCATTGTGGGAAATGTAGGATTTCGGGTTCCCGCACCCGCCCCTCCCCTCCACCACCCCCCCCCACACAGAGTGGATTTCCGGTGATATCTCTGGCAGTGAACCTCCAATTTCAAAAATTTCAACGGATTCGAAAACCTTAGGGGCGTGAGATTTAATATATATTCATATTCCCCACGGTAAAGCCGCCCTTTAAGGGGCACTCACCCCCCCCCCAGCACAGCTCAAGTTTCTCATAATTGTCCAACTCAAAAAAGTCAACATAAATAGAGGACATTTTACTAAAGAGTACTGCTTCTCTTGTCAATAAACCCCATGCTCTCTCTCTCTCTCTCTCTCTCTAGCCTGCTGAGGGTACAATGCTCTCTCTCTCTCTTTCTCTCTCTGGCCTGCTGAGGGTACAATGCTCTCTCTCTCTCTCTCTCTCTCTCTCTGGCCTGCTGAGGGTACACTGCTCTCTCTCTCTCTCTGGCCTGCTAAGGGTACAATGCTCTCTCTCTCTCTCTCTCTCTCTCTCTGGCCTGCTGAGGGTACAATGCTCTCTCTCTTTCTCTCTCTCTGGCCTGCTGAGGGTACAATGCTCTCTCTCTTTCTCTCTCTCTGGCCTGCTGAGGGTACAATGCTCTCTCTCTCTTTCTCTCTCTCTGGCCTGCTGAGGGTACAATGCTCTCTCTCTCTCTCTCTCTCTCTCTGGCCTGCTGAGGGTACAATGCTCTCTCTCTCTCTCTCTCTCTCTCTCTCTCTCTCTCTGGCCTGCTGAGGGTACAATGCTCTCTCTCTCTCTCTCTGGCCTGCTGAGGGTACAATGCTCTCTCTCTCTCTCTCTCTCTCTGGCCTGCTGAGGGTACAATGCTCTCTCTCTCTCTCTCTGGCCTGCTGAGGGTACAATGCTCT
>NC_139644.1:4084943-4162443 GCF_964638095.1 Poromitra crassiceps | reverse complement strand
TGATGCACAGTGTCAACTAGACGAGTCTGTGAAACCCCTATTGCACTGTGGGTCCAAAAGTCCTACCTCTTATTGGCCACTAGGAGTGCTGTGCCAGACAGTGTGTCCCCCGCCTTAGTGAAGAGGGGTGACTGCAGCAGACAGCGCACCTGGTACCAGTGGGTGAGGGGCTCTGTAGGTGCAGTGGACAGCCACACAGTCATTCTGGAGGTTGGAGAGGAGAGAGACAGGGATGTTACTCAAAGAAGCAAGACTTTTACTACCCCATAGCACAAAATAGAGAGCCAAAGGCACGCCCACTTTCCGGGTTAGGCATACGAATTAAAGACCCTGGAAACTCAAAATAAATATGCATTTTGAGTTCTTCACACCACAGGAACATATGTTAATAAACCACCAGCCAGATTTGAACAATGATGAACGTTGCAAAGTATATAAATGTAGGTACATAGTTAGAAGGTGTTTGTGGATTTCGGTTTCCAGGGTCTTTAAGGGATTTCATCCGCCATTTTTTTTCCCACAGACATTTCGTAAAATGCTTAATAGTTTTACTTGGTCAAACTAGGGCTACATGATTAAATGTATCATGCAATAAAACAAGCGCTCCTACTTCCGGGCACTAAAGCTGGAGTTATGCTTGAAGATCGCGAGTCTCCATGCAGAAAAGTGACGTCAAATCAGCAGACGCCTCCGCAAGGATTCTGCGCGGCCAGTTTTCGCCTGGCCGTGCACACCCCGAATTCTGTAACTACGTGGACGTGGCTGGGCCGACAAAGTGGAGTTTTCTAAACTCCCGCGAGAAGAAACCGCACAGAGTATAAAAGCTCCACACGTTTCCTCGTCAGGATTCCGTGTCTCTCATTTCCGTGTGACAGTCCAAACATCCAGAATCCAGCTTCAGAAGAGAGGCAGACCTCCGCGGATGTACAGTGAAGTGAGAAACGGCCCATTGAAAAGTGACAATGAAACGAGCGTATCAGCACATTCATAGAATCATTAAACTTGTTTTTAGGCATTTCAATTCTCAGCCCTGACAGCCTACTTTGTGCTGATCTCTGCGCGCTGTAAAATGAGGGATTTAGGAAGCGCTACTCAATGCCCTCTCACAACTTTCAAAACGTTGCATTACCTGGTCTCTACAATCAGCAGCAAACAAACATTACCTGGTCTCTACAATCAGCAGCAAACAAACATTACCTGGTCTCTACAATCAGCAGCAAACAAACATTACCTGGTCTCTACAATCAGCAGCAAACAAACATTACCTGGTCTCTACAATCAGCAGCAAACATTACCTGGTCTCTACAATCAGCAGCAAACAAACATTACCTGGTCTCTACAATCAGCAGCAAACAAATGTGGAGACAGAATTGTGGAGAAGATATGATGTTGTGACGACGACAGATTTATCGTCCAGCCCAACTATGGAACCATGGCTTCAACATGAAAAGTGCTGCCCGGAGGGTCACTCGAGGAGACTTTAGCACGGGTACTGAAGGAGACTCTTACCTCCTCCTTAACACATTGAGTGCCAAGGACGTCTGTGCACGTCCTAAAAAAAAGTAACGTTCAGTGCCAAGGACGTCTGTGCACGTCCTAAAATCATAATTCATATTATTCCATAATTCTGCTGTTTAAGGTCGTACCCAGCCAGTGAGCATGAATCCCTTCAAGGGATCACACGGCGCCACCTTAAACATCGTCACAGGAGCTGCTCCACCCACCTCAGATCCTTTACTTTGTACAGGAGACAGCGGAGAAAGCCGTGATGAAAGTGGAAACCGATGCATGCTTTCTGCCAGAGCCGTATATATTGCTCTGTCTACAGCGAGAGTGGGCTCGGCTGCATCCGCGCTCACAACTGAGCTCTTATGCTTCTATCTATCTCCACACGATTTCCTAGAAAGCCAGCATCCGAAGCCGAACGGGCCAAGCCTTTTCGTTCAGTCGCGTTTGCCAGCGCGCATCATTTCCTTGATGGGCGCTGGGATCTGTCCGGGGCAAAAACGGAGTCGAGAAAGCAAACTCTGTGCGTGTGGGAGGAGCCCGCAGCTCAGAGGTGGAGAGGGGGGGGGGGGGGGGGGGGAGGGGTGTGTGGCTGCACAGAAACCACACCACACGCCACCACATCAGAAAACACCAGCCAGAGTCAGTGAATGTGCTCGAAATTAGAGTGCAAAAGGTATTCATAAAAGGGGCTATATCTTGGAAAGTAAAAAAAAACGACAGAAAACCCTTGAAAGTGCACTTTTTTGAGAGGCTGTAATTTCATAATGGAACTGTCTAGAAACAAAATTTCTTCTTTGGAAGAAGCAGGAGTGTTCAATGTTTCATTAAAGTCCAGCCCCGTTAATATAGCCATAATAGAAAAAATTCTATAGCTGTTTTCAACTGAATGGAAGTGAATCTGGCACAGGCTCCAGACAATTTTACTGAAGCGCTGTGGCACTCAATGTGTTAACTATGCCATTTAGCCAAATTAGTATGATGATAATAATAACAACAACAACCACCGAATAATAACAGCAGTAACAATAGCATGAAAAATCTTTTTACATCAATATGTTTCAATAATGAAATAGAATAATAAAAGTAGATAATTAAAATATGTTTTTGTTTTGTTTTTCATATCAGGTAAATGAGCAACCTCAGCGCATGCAATAAACACTGGAAAAAATTGTGAGGGAATCGTGATCTCAATTCAGAGAAAGAAAATTGTGATTCTCATTTTTTCTAGAAACGTGCAACCCTAGGTCAAACCAAGCGATTCAGCTATTAGGCCAGTTATATGAAAAAAGCACCTAACCCTGCCTGGCCTGAATAAAATGATACAAAAGGGTTTTCAATGGATTCTGGTAATATTGGGCATGTTAAATTACATACTAAAATCTAGGAAAATCTGTCTTCAGGAAAGGGGTCATTTTCAAGATGGCGGCTGCCAGTAGCTTAAAATGTCTATATATCAATTATTATTGAACCTAGAAGGGTGGTTTTGGTGTCTACCCCGAGGTTCTAGGGCTCAAGGAATACAACTGAATCAGTTAATTATTTATTAACAAATCCAAATGGGGTCCCAAGAGGGGGCCCAAAATTCTGGTGAATAGGGTAACATTTTTAACTAGTAGATATCATCATGAAACGTCCCCAGTTGATTACTTAGATTGATTAGGACAATATATGTTTGTATTACACGTGTTTTTTTTTTAAATGTTATGTTCTCCCATATTTCTTGTAAACATTATTGAATATTTTTCACATTTAAAGTAAACGCTGGGGTAGTGTGGACGTAAGGCGGAAGCATAGAAAAAGCTATGTGGTTTCAAACTAAAACAGGTTCGTGTGGATGTGATCTGTAGATGTGATCTGTAGATGGACTGGCTCACTTACACTGAACCTATGAACGCCACGTCAAACCAGAAGGCCAGGCCGTGCACCAGGCCTGAGTGCATCATGTGGAACTTAAAGGGGATCTCTATCCTGCAACACAGAAGACAAACACATGAACACATGTGATGACACACTGATCGCCTTCAGGCAGGAGATCATAATCATGACGTCAGTCTGAGAGGATTTCCTTCATATTTAGAATGTCATCTTTTCCAATTTATTTTCAGTATTTATTAGGATTCTGCTGTATAGTGATAAATGATTTCAGATCTAGGAGAATATAGATTTAGGTGTACACTAGGTGGAGGTAGAGAGCTGCAGGGAAAGAGTGACACAACCACATTACACAAGGGTAATGTCTTCCATAAAATGCTGTCAAGCAGAGATACAAGAGAGACGTGTGGCGAGAGCTTAACATTTACCCTTAAATAAAGACCAATAAATTCATATTTAAAAGTTAGAACAAAATCCGGGCCAAGTGAGCCTGCTCCCTGAGCGAAGCAACATGACCCTGTTCTCTGAGGGTTCGCTGAGGACACTGTTACAGCACCCCCTAGTCTCAAATGGTAAATGGACTGAATTTATACAGCGCTTTTTTCCAAAGCGCTTTACAATGTTCCTACATTCACCCATTCACACACCGAAGGCGGCCAGCTGCTACGCAGGGTTCTGGCACAGCCATCGGGAGCAATTTGTGGTTCAGCGTCTTGCCCAAGGACACTTCGACATGCGGATTGGAGGAGCCGGGGATCGAACCACCGACCTTCCGATTGGTGGACGACCTGCTCTACCTCCTGAGCCACAGCCGCCCCTTAAGGTGAAAACACACCGCAAGCGTCTCCTGCACGTAAGCTGCACGGCGCGACCTTGTGCGCAGTCAGTTTACATTAGGACACCATGTTAACACATCTGTCAGCGCAGCACACAGCTCTGTGGACGCTCAGGGTGCACAGGATAGCCTAGATTTCTATTTTTGTGCATGGACCTCTGTGCCCGTGAGCAACTCTGTCAAGCTGAACAGATCAGATCAGGGCAGACAGGAACTCCAAAATCGGACATTCGTCAAATAAAACCAATTTCAAAGTAAAATAATGTTTATTTACATTGCTGATTGCCCCTTTGTAAATGTGAAAAGAGAGAGAGAGCAGTTGGAGAGGGGGAGCGGCTTCTAGGGGCTCGTTGCCTGCGGAGCAACAAGTAGAGAGCTAGGACTCGCCTTCTCTCTACAACAGCACTGGGAAAACGGGAGGAGAACAGACTTAAATATGATGCAATTGCATTTTATAACACCGAAGGTAGCCATTAACTGTTATCCCAAACATATTACTTTATATATTTATGTCGTTATTTACTACCCATGATAACGAAGACAGTAGATCTGGGGCAAAATATATAGCGGACGAGCAGAGCGCGCAAAGTGAGCTGCGCTCTCTGTGTGGACACTTTAAGCACCTTCTGCGCTGCGCGGCACATGCGCGCAGGTTCTGCGTACCGGTGTGTCCCCAGCGTTAGTCTCAGGAAGTAGTATAACAAGATATGATCTAATAATAATAATTGCCTATGTAAATATATATTCTTATAATTCATCAGGTCTATGTAAATATAAATCTCACCACAGACGGGAAGCGGACGCACCGGAGTCTGATTAGCAGGCCGTGAGAGGCTGGCTGGCCGTGTGCAGAGACATTTTATTATGATAGTCACTAGGGCCGTTAGTCACTAGGGCCGTTAGTCACTAGGGCCGTTAGTCACTAGGGCTGTTAGTCACTAGGGCCGTTAGTCACTAGGGCTGTTAGTCACTAGGGCTGTTAGTCACTAGGGCTGTTAGTCACTAGGGCTGTTCAATCAAATCCATAAAGCATTATATAAATCGCAATATTTTTTCCACGATACTGTATCGATATTTCAGAAAAATATCACGATATATCGCTGCATCAATTTTTTGCACAGCCGTGTGTTCAGTGACACAATAAGAATACTTAAATGCACGTTTTATTTCAGTGTGTTCAGTATATTGTGCAATCTATCTATCTATATCTTATTACGGTATATTTTTGGCTGATTGCCCTAAGGCTGAGGCTATAGTTCAGTGATGACATCACTGATGATGTCATCAGTCATCGGGGAAAGATACGAACTGTGAGTTACTTTGACCTAGACAAGAGTTAAACTCGATAAGTGACGCATACAATAAACTTGAATGAATGATGTAGCGAGAGACTGTAATTTTACACTAGCCGCTAACCTAGAACTAATTGTATGCTAGGCTGGGGAGCAGTCATGATAACAATTCCTAGACATTAAATATTTACCAGCAAGGTTTCTATAACAATTAGTGAGCACGTTTAGCCCTGGTTCACACAGGATGCCGAACGTAGCAGAGCAGAAGCTTGAGGCAGGCTCAAGCTGAACTGACGCCTAACCGTTCACGCAAGAAGCCTTCTCTTTTCCTCTCAGCAGTGTCTTGCACCCACCCACAACTCCTATTGACTTCATGCATGGCAGCTTCAAGCTTGGAAAATAGGACTGAATCCTGAACGATCGCTTGAACAAGGCGTGAGCGTGGCTTCAGCGTGGCACGTGTGAACAGCTTTGCCTGTTAACAAGGACGCCTGAATGAAACTGCGGCGTCCTGTGTGAACGGGGGCTTAGGTCCCTTTTGTAACACACACACACACACACACACACACACACACACACACACACACACACACACACACACACACACACACACACACACACACACACACACACACACACACACACACACACACACACACACACACACACACACACACACACACACACACACACACACACACCTACCTGTAGAGATCCTCTTCTTTGGTGTCCAGGAAGTTGACTGTGTATTTGACCGACTTGGCCATCAGAATACGGATATCAAACGTGTCCTGTGGAGGGAGAGAGCAGTTCAGCATACAGGACAAAAACATACAGGACAAAAACATACAGGACAAAAACATAGCAAACATTGCAATACTCAAGATCCCTCCTCTCCTCTGGATCCACAACCTCCAGAGCAATAGACCAGATCATCAACCATCATCACCAACACCGGTGTCTTCAGTCTAGAGCCTTGACCCATATATCGGTTCGCCGATATTATCGGCCGATATTGGCCGATTACCGATATATCTGGTCGCCATTGGCGCTTGGCGGGTTTTTAATTTGGGGCCCTGTGTGGGCGGGGGAACAAAAAAGAAAAGAGAATCCTATTGCTACATAGCAGCCCCACATATGAATGCAAAGTGGTCTCTAACCTGCACCATGCTGTTTAAAGGAGAATTTCGGTTTTTTTTAACCTGGACCCATCTCCTGGCAATAATTATGATTTGGCCACTCACCCAGCGATGTCCGCGGCATTTCTGGCCGTCCTAGCGTTGTTTTGAGATCAATAGCGTCCAAGTCAGTTGTAAAATGGAGCTGATTTGGGGCCAAGTGTGAGCCTGTCTTTCCTGCATCTAAATAGCTATTTTTATTCCCGTTTTCACCACATATCGTCATAATGTGATCCCTCAACATCCACCAGAGTGATATTTCGCCCCAGGCCATTTCCTGGAGTCTCCCAGGGATCAAATTGCCTCAAACGTGATCTCGGTCACCAAGTCTCGTAAAGTCCCGCGATACTTTCCTGCCGACTGGCCAACTACAGGTAGGACGATTTGCGGTGGTGGTTTTAGCGTGGGGGCGGCTTTAGCTCAGGAGGTAGAGCGGGTCAGCCAATGACGCAAGGGTTGGCGGTTCTATCCCCGCTCCCTCCCAGCTGTTAATCGTTGTGTCCCTGGGCAAGACACTTAACCCTCCTTGCCTGGTATGATTGGTATGATTGGTATGAATGTAAGACATGGATGGTATGATTGGTATGATTGGTATGAATGTTGACATGAATGATGATGGTGGTTCGGAGGGACCGTTGAGCGCCAACGTGTGGCTGCCACGCTTCTGAACCACCGGTACGAATGGTGTGAACGAATAATGATTCTGTGTAAGCGCTTTGAGCCTTGGAAAGGCGCTATATAAATCCAATCATTATTATTATTATTATTATTATAGCGTAACCTATGTGGGGTTTGGCGTAACCTATGTGGGATTCGAAATAACGAAGGTTATGCCTTGGTGACCGAGATCACGTTTGAGGCAATTTGATCCCTGTGAGAGTCCAGGAAATGGCCTGGGGCGAAATATCACTCTGGTGGATGTTGAGGGATCAGATTATGACGATATGTGGTGAAAACGGGAATAAAAATAGCTATTTAGATGCAGGAAAGACAGGCTCACACTTGGCCCCAAATCAGCTCCATTTTACAACTGACTTGGACGCTATTGATCTCAAAACAATGCTAGGACGGCCAGAAACGCCACGGACATCGCTGGGTGAGTGGCCAAATCATAATTATTGCCAGGAGATGGGTCCAGGTTAAAAAAAAACAAAATTCTCCTTTAAGTCGGATACATTTTAAAGCCTTTATCGGTCGATATGGATGATGTGTCTTACTTGCTCCTCAGCTGGAAGAAAGTTTGGCCACCATCCCACAAGCACTGGGTAGAAGAGCTAATGTTCCATCTCAAACACACTGTCTGAGGCTCCACCCACATCTCAAACACACTGTCTGAGGCTCCACCCACATCTCAAACACACTGTCCGAGGCTCCACCCACATCTCAAACACACTGTCTGAGGCTCCACCCACATCTCAAACACTGTCTGAGGCTCCACCCACATCTTAAACACACTGTCCGAGGCTCCACCCACATCTCAAACACACTGTCCGAGGCTCCACCCACATATCAAACACTGTCCGAGGCTCCACCCACATCTCAACCACACTGTCCGAGGCTCCACCCACATCTCAAACACACTGTCCGAGGCTCCACCCACATCTCAAACACACTGTCTGAGGCTCCACCCACATCTCAAACACACTGTCTGAGGCTCCACCCACATCTCAAACACACTGTCTGAGGCTCCACCCACATCTCAAACACACTGTCTGAGGCTCCACCCACATCTCAAACACACTGTCCGAGGCTCCACCCACATCTGTCTGAGGCTCCCCCCAGAGGTACCACAACGTCTGGCAACCGTTTCTATCTTATTTTGAGAGCAAGTTCCCACTAAGTACGGCAATGTACCTGCTGCTGCACACACACCCTTTTCCCCTCCCTATGCTTTTGGTTTTATCCATTATTTGTATATTTGTCCTGTCCAATTTAATTTGTATTTTATTTTGTTTTATTTTAATTGTTTTGATTAAGTGCCAATTTGTTTCTATCTATATTCATTTTAAGTACTGAGTAGTGAGTACCATGTGAAAATCAATAAAAATATTTGAATAATAATACGCGTGTGTGTGTGTGGTGGGTTACATACCACGATGGGCTGGCGGAAATATTCATCCACCGCTGCCCCCCGCAGGGCAGACAGGTCTACACCGTGGAAGGAGGGCTGGTACCTAAAGGTGAGGTGAGATGGGAAGAGAAGAGAAGGGGATATAACCATACAGCAAGTGCAGGTAGATTCAGTGCTGTCACATTTAGCAGCATCCACAATGATTTCAAATCTCTTGACAGAAAAGACTTTACATGACAGACAATCCAGCTTGACTTTTGAAAGTGGAACCTGAAAACGGCAGCGATGGTTGCAATTTTACGGTATATCTTCAACATGACATGCAGGGACTTCTACTGTGTTCAAGACAACTCGGACCTCTGAAGCTCAACTCGGAATTTCCGACTATCAAACTGGTAAGAAATCCAATTATTACACAAGTAAAAGTGTTAAGAGCTAAATGCTGCTTTACAAATTCAAATACTTGATACAACCTGTCAACCTTGATCCCAATTTACATACCTGTATTAGTCTAATTAAATTAGTTTAAAGACAGAAAACATTTTGACTAAAGTCATTTCTATCAAGGATAGAAATGACTCAAATATGACTAAAACGAATAAGCATTTTCATCCAAAGACTAAGACTAAATCTAAAATAGCTGCCAAACTTAACACTGTATGGACCCCCACTAAAAACATGCAGAAGATCGTCATCTGACCGGCAGCGACGGCAACGAACTGAAGTTGGTCCCCGGGCGCTGTACACTAAAGAAAGCTGCCCACTGCTCCTGGCTGCGTGATTTCTAACCCCACATAGGATAAACAATAACCACGCCCTGTGGCGCCAGGATTGGCCAGGAGCATTGAAGCTTGGGACTAAAGCACCTGGGGTTTTTCATCTTTTAAAATAAAGATGTTTAAAAAACTATTGCTTGTTACATTTTCAGTGCTGTACCTTTTCTCTGGGTAAGAATTGAGCTTGAAATTAACGATATGATACATTATATTATATGAGCTATGAACACAACACGGTTTATATTATTGCATGTTTTTGTAGATTGTGTACATTGTGTAGATTACAATTATTATGCTTATTATTATTATTACTATGCTAAGGAAGGTAGGTGACCATAATTCATTTCAATGTCCGCTCTCGAAATCGCTGTCCGTTCTCAAGAGCTATTCAGTTTGTTTATGAAATCGCTGGGCTGCGTGCCCTCCAGTGTTGCTCCTGGCCAATCCCGGCGCCACAGGGCGTGGTTATTGCTTATCCTATGTGGGGTTAGAAATCACGCCACCTGGCTGCCCCCTGGAGTGCATGCGGTGTGTGTGACAATAAAGACGGGCTTGTCCGTCGCTTTGTTTGTTTGTTTGTTAAAGCAAAAAACAAACAAAACTTCTGAGTGACATTTTTCCAGGCCTGTTTTAACTATTTCAGGCTTTTTAAAGAATCCGCCTTTTTTCCATCATGCGGTCGCTTCCCAAAGGTTTTCATATTTAAAAAAAGCGGAATGTGTGTAGTACATATGACTCACTTCACTCTCAAGTTCCCAAATACCCAGTAATGATGCAGGCTGAATCGGTATGTTATAGGTTCCAACATAGACATAGGCAAATGAGGGCTATAATAAATCATAATTAATAAATGTTGTATAAATGTTGTTGTTGCTATTTTTATAAAGTCAACCAGAATTTTTCAAAATAAAAGCTTTCATTAAAACGCAATACAATATTGAAATAAAGTAATATACATAGGGGCTTTAATTTGTGTACTTTTCACATTTCATATCTGACTTCAATTGACTAAAATCAGTCATAATGACTGAGAACTTTAATCCCTCCGCATAGCCTCCCTTCTGTCAAAAAAGAAAGAAATCATCATCCCTTGGCCATTTCCTAGACCTAGACAATGTGCACATGTATTGGAGGAGTCTAGACCTAGACAATGTGCACATGTATTGGAGGAGTCTAGACCTAGACAATGTGCACATGTATTGGAGGAGTCTAGACCTAGACAATGTGCACATGTATTGGAGGAGTCTAGACCTAGACAATGTGCACATGCCTTGGAGGAGTCTAGACCTAGACAATGTGCACATGTATTGGAGGAGTCTAGACCTAGACAATGTGCACATGTATTGGAGGAGTCTAGCCATTCAGATGTGTAGAGACAAGGTTTTTTAAGATATAAAAGACTTCCTCACCAGAAGTTGGCCTTGGTGAACTGCTCCATGTACAGCTGTTCATCTGTGAAGGGGGCCAGGTGGACGTCACCGATAGTGGGGAACATTTTACCTGGAAAGCACAAACAGGGAAGAGGCTGATTAACAAAACTGGAATGTGTTGGCAGACTGTG
Source organism: Poromitra crassiceps (assembly GCF_964638095.1). NCBI lineage: Eukaryota > Metazoa > Chordata > Actinopteri > Beryciformes > Melamphaidae > Poromitra > Poromitra crassiceps. Next base: position 4,151,349 of record NC_139644.1, on the reverse strand, counting down.
GAATTCCTCATAAAGCACCTCCAGGATATTTGGTTGAATCCACTGATCCACTCAAGACCCGTTTCCTCTTACCACTGTTTAATCCTGGCGACTATGACATGACAAAAACTCACGATGATGACTATGACATGATCATAGCGAGAAAGGTGGCAGAGGGAATCTGAGGATTACAGGGGTTCCCACATGTTTTGGGTCCAGCGAGCCCTTACAGGGGAGAACATTTTCCAAGAACCCCCTCATAATCGTAACACACATTTGTACTCTTAGATGCGATGAACAATTTGTATTCTAAAACTATTCAACCTAAATATTTCAAACCCGTTCCATAATGACTAGAAAGCACTCAGTTCTAGCATGCTCACCTGCTTTGGGCATGTGCAGTTGAGTAAACCTAGTGCCCTGGGCCGTGTAACCCCGGTAGGCTTGCCGCGATATTAGGTGTTACCGGTGTTACACGGTGGGGAGCCTTACACCGATTACATAACATGCCCACCGGTAACACCTTCAACTCCACCCGCTCGTGACAGTTTCAGCATGCGCTCAGCTGCGCTGGTGTATAGTACAAGCGCTCCCTCCTATCCCGGCTGTCTGAGTGTGGCTGTACTGTTCCTCGTATCTCTCTGGTTAGACATACCAGCAAGTAACTTTAGTTCACATGTTGTGAACACAATCCCCCCTCATAGACATGTAGGTAAGACCCTTATCTAAGCCTGTGTGTATTCTCTTACCACTGCCATTTCTGGAAATGTGGTTTTAACAGAGAAAAATCTCCGCTAGGATTGATGCTAATATGTTAGCTAAACCTCCGCTAACATTGATGACTTAGCTGTGATAAAAGCACATGCTGATGCTACTCAGCTATCGTCATTGCCTGGCTTACTGCTGCTTGCTGGTCACGTTAATCCCATGGCCAGAAGAAATCACCAGATTTGTGGCTAATGAAGTTAGTTTCTTTTCTCCAGGAGGAGATCTGTCCCCAGTGTTTAACGTTATGTGAGGCTGACAGACAGCGCTCACAACAGCGCGCAGCAGCAGGGATGGGAGGGGCTGACTGACTGGGGAGTGGGGGAGAAACATGGAGTAGAAAGGAATGTGTGCAAAGTAGCCTAATTTATAGACCGACAAACGTAACCGCTCCAAACTATTCTCTGTGGTTAACCTGACATCCCTACCACGCTTGCATTGGTGACTATCTTGACGGGTGTGACTGAGAGCAGTTAAATTAAAACTCCGGACCGTGAGGACTGCTGAGCAGCTCTGGAGTCTGTTTTTTGTTTTTTTACACGGTGTAACCGGTAACACCGGTGCTGAGACGTGTTTATTACCCGGTGGGAACATCCCTAAACCCCGGTGCCCTGGCTTCTTTCAATCATGGCCACCTAATCATCCCTCATTACTTAATTGGCACATTCAGTCCTCACCTCTCCACCGTGATAGGCTGATGTGTGGTGAGCGTTCTGGAGCTAACTGGCTGCCATGCATCACCCAGGTGGGTGCTACACATGAGTGGATGGATGAGTTGAGTTCATCTCCCCTGATATCTGAAGCGCTTTTAGGATCTAGAAAGGTGCTATATTAATCCAGTGTAGCAAATTAGCCAGGGGCAAGGGCAAAAATGCCCCCCGAGAAATCTCAGAATGCCCCTAAAAACCGTGATCGACGGGGGGAAATTGACCCCAAGATCTAGATTTTTAGTTATAAATTTTGATATTTTCATTAAAGCCACAATCGGTAACTTTTTCACCTTAATATAACAGCTTTTTAGTCATTGAGGATGGTAGAGTGACTTGTAACAGGGAGAATGTCACCTCTATTGGTCACACACCGCCCTCCAAAGGCCTCTCCTGGGACTAAGCAGTTTGGTGCCTGCGTCCCGGAGGCAAGATGTGCATATGCGCTCTACAGCGGGAGCCTTGTGTTCCTGGAAACAAGGAAGTAGCTCGATTCGGATTTGCTACGAAAATGACGTTTCACGGAACTATGGATTATTATTTCATCACGTGGTGAGTACCCGATGTCACAACATGTACATAGAGCTTTCTGCCGCTGTGTTTCGTTGACTTTGAACGGCGATATCGATATCGATACTTAGGGATGGGTACCGAACTCGGTACTTTTACAGGCACCGACCGAAAGTGGGCGGTACTACCGAGTATCAGTTCACATGACATGAAACGGTACCTCATTTCGGTACTTTTTTTTTTTCTATTATAATTTAAAAATGTCGGTACTTGAACGCATCTCAGTGATACAAAGACAGCGAGCGAGATAGAAATTCCGACGCAAACTTGAAGGCAACACACACGAGGGTGGGTTACGTCATCACGTCACTGCCAAAACAAGCTGAAGAGAAGAAGATGGCCTCTCGCTTGCGGTCCACTTCACAAAGATAGACTCAGACAACGCTCGCTGTAACATTTGCGATGCGAAGTGCAAAGCTGGCCAGGGGAACACCTCTAACTTGAGGAAACACTTGGTCAAGCATAAAATCTTTTTAAATGCGGAAGACTGTAAAGTGTTCGATAGCCTGAGGGTGGACGCTGCATCCACCAGCAGCAAAGCACCTACAGCCAGCAGCTCCTCTGCTTCGTTAGCTGAAACGGACAGCGACGACGACAAAACTTCAAGTGTCGCAAGTGAGGCGTCGACTTTTTTTTTTTAATTTTTTTTTTTTAAACATTTAATTAGCTAACGTTAGCTGGATAGTTGTAGCTTATAGCTTAGCATGTTTAGTAGCGTAACTAGCGTTGCTAACGTTATTATTATCCTCAGTTCGTGTCACCGTGAGACGTTCAACGTTACACTCTTGCTTTCTTTGCTAGGCCACCGTGTGAGAGTCGCACAGGAGACACCCTTCACCCTGGCGAAGAAAGCAGCTTTACCCCGGCAGAAAGTAAATGAGTGCCACAGGGCAGTGACTGCCTTCATTGTAAAAGGCATGTTGCCCTTCGCAACGGTGGAGTCTCCATGGTTCAGGTAAATTATTTATTTATGTATAAATGGGTGATAATGTGTGTGTGTGTGTGTGTGATATTCATAGAGTAAGCTAAGTTACTAACAATAGTTATTTTTATTGTCTATATATAGGGAGATGACAGGGACCCTGAACCCAAAATACTCCCCTCCCTCCAGAGACCTTCTCACAAACACACTTATCCCAGCTTGGTATCGTGTTGAGAAGAAGAATGTGAAGGAGGAACTCAGGGCAGTTGACCATATTGCAGTGACCGCTGATGGATGGAGCAGTGTGGCACAAGACCATTACCTGCGACAAGTAAACTCTTGGTTTGGGAGGGAAGAGGGAGGGAGGGAGGGGTTTTATTTTGTTGGGTGCTGCTGCTAAACAAAAAAAAATCTAAATAAAGAACAATGTTGAAATTGAGAAGTTTGGACTTATTTGTTTTACAACTGTACATTTTTGTTGTTGCAAAAAAAAAAAATTTTTTTTTTTTTTTTTTTTACTCAAAAAAGTATCGAAAAAGGTACCGTTTTTGGTACCGTACCGAATTCCAGGTACCGGTACCGTACCGGTATCGATTCAAATGTGAACGGTACCCAACCCTATCGATACTATTGCACGCAGAGGGCGCAGTTTCTCCAATAGCAAAACTTGGAAAAGTTACTGATTGTGGCTTTAAATTAATTTTATTTACATTTCCATCTCTAACACAGATACACTCGGCACGTGCTGGTTGCCAGAAGAAGACGACAAAGAACACACAACACAACACTTTAGCAACTTTCTGCACTAATTACAATTATTTTTACAGTGCCCCCAAAATTTGGTAAATGCCCCCATTTTTTAGACAGTGGGGGCAAAATTCAACCTCAATTATTAATATTTTTTTCCTATAGACGGTTTTCATGGAATTGTGTGAGGCTGTGGTTTACAGTGATTTTACAACACGCTGCACGATAAATCAATTTTGAATCGTAATTCGAATTAATTGTACAATGTAAAAAAAGTGAAAATCGTCAAATCGATTTTCACTTTAACTAGGGTATTTACGGTACGGCGGCTCTCTCTCATGCACGCATGCTGCTTCCTCGTGCCTCCTCCCTGCTGTCAAGTCTCTCTGAAGGCCATGGCTAGTGGCTAAACTAAAGACAGCAGCACCTCCTCCCTGCTGTCAAGTCTCTCTGAAGGCCATGGCTAGTGGCTAAACTAAAGACAGCAGCACCTCCTCCCTGCTGTAAAGTCTCTCTGAAGGCCATGGCTAGTGGCTACTAAAGACAGCAGCACCTCCTCCCTGCTGTCAAGTCTCTCTGAAGGCCATGGCTAGTGGCTAAACTAAAGACAGCAGCACCTCCTCCCTGCTGTAAAGTCTCTCTGAAGGCCATGGCTAGTGGCTAAACTAAAGACAGCAGCACCTCCTCCCTGCTGTCAAGTCTCTCTGAAGGCCATGGCTAGTGGCTAAACTAAAGACAGCAGCACCTCCTCCCTGCTGTAAAGTCTCTCTGAAGGCCATGGCTAGTGGCTACTAAAGACAGCAGCACCTCCTCCCTGCTGTAAAGTCTCTCTGAAGGCCATGGCTAGTGGCTACTAAAGACAGCAGCACCTCCTCCCTGCTGTCAAGTCTCTCTGAAGGCCATGGCTAGTGGCTAAACTAAAGACAGCAGCACCTCCTCCCTGCTGTAAAGTCTCTCTGAAGGCCATGGCTAGTGGCTACTAAAGACAGCAGCACCTCCTCCCTGCTGTCAAGTCTCTCTGAAGGCCATGGCTAGTGGCTACTAAAGACAGCAGCACCTCCTCCCTGCTGTCAAGTCTCTCTGAAGGCCATGGCTAGTGGCTACTAAAGACAGCAGCACCTCCTCCCTGCTGTAAAGTCTCTCTGAAGGCCATGGCTAGTGGCTAAACTAAAGACAGCAGCACCTCCTCCCTGCTGTAAAGTCTCTCTGAAGGCCATGGCTAGTGGCTACTAAAGACAGCAGCACCTCCTCCCTGCTGTCAAGTCTCTCTGAAGGCCATGGCTAGTGGCTAAACTAAAGACAGCAGCACCTCCTCCCTGCTGTAAAGTCTCTCTGAAGGCCATGGCTAGTGGCTAAACTAAAGACAGCAGCACCTCATCCCTGCTGTCAAGTCTCTCTGAAGGCCATGGCTAGTGGCTAAACTAAAGACAGCAGCGCCACAAACGTATCTCAACACCTCCAAAAAAGCACACATCGGTCGGTGTGCGAGCAGCGTGTTGCACTGCAGGCTGCACAAGATAACGAGAGCCACACACACTTTTCACGAACACAGACGCTATCACCGGACGGTGAAATGTTGCCTTTCTTTATTGAACCTTTATTTATACAGGGGACTCTCACTGAGAGCAATGCTCTGTCTCTTTTTCAGGAGCGCCCTGTTCACATTCACACCTGGAAGCTGACCAGTACAACCACAGTCTGATCTGTTGGCCACTGATCAGCTCCACTGGAGCGGCTGGGGTTAAGGGCCTTGCTCATGGGCACATCAGTGGCGGTAATGAGGAAGGGGCAACTGCTGCCTTTTCACTTTCCCCGCCCAGCCTTTAGGACACCTCACAAAACCAGCGAGTAGCTTACAGCTTCTGGCTGTCACGTTAGCAGCCTCAGCCTGACTCAACCTGTCTGTCTGAATTTCCTCCTACTGCTGCTATCGCAGTTACCCGCATACCCGTGTCAAGAGACTGCAGGTTAGCCAGCAACAGCCAGGAAGTTAGGCATAGCAGCGCCAAGCTAAGACAGGAAGTGTGGCTGTTCTGCCTTCAGAGTAAAAGCATAAATTGTGTCACTTATGAGACAAAAAAATATTTTCTGAGCTCTGCAGGGAAATCGAAAATCGAATTTTGAGAGAAAGAATCTGAGATTTTAGGGCAAGAGTAGGGCTGTTCGCCAACGCTAACAGCTCTACTCTTGGGACTTATTACAAATTGCTTAATTTGAAACCTAGCTTATTTCCTGTCAGCTGTTGTATTAGCAAACACTGAAACAGGAAGTAAGCTAGGGTCAATTAAGAATGTTTATGTGGTGAAGTTAAAACCGTCTATTCTGTATAAATCCATTCAATTATTATCAAGTCCCTCCTCACTTGGACCCCCCATTCCTCCCTGTCCCCGGACCTCCTCACCGTTGGGTTTGAGGAACTTCTTGGCGTGCAGGTAGCTCTCGAGCATGCGCTCGTTAAAGAGCATGTAGCCCATGGGCTCTGAGATGATGATGTCCACCTGCTCGGGCAGCGATACCTCCTCCACCTTCCCCGGGATGACCACCACGCGATCCCCCAGATGGTTACTGTTCACCAGCACCTGGGGAGCAGAGGGCAAGCTGCTTATCACAGGTATCTGCAACCAGTATCGGTCTGATGAGCAAAATAACATTGGTTATTGGTATCGGCCTAAATTTTCATATTGAGAGGAAACAATGCTGTAAATCTATGATTTATGTTCAATGTGTAATGTAGTTTTATTTTTGTTTAAATGGATTTTTCTAAAATTGGTTTAGAAAAAAGTTATTCAGAAACTGGTATCCTCCCATGTGTTACGTCCTACTGGTGAGGCTCCAGCTGTCAGGTGAAAAGAAGCGGCTGGCTACTGCTCATGTCTTGGAGGAAGCATGGTGCTAGTTTCGGCTCTCCCCAGATTGGCAGAGGGTGGTGGAGCAGTGACCGGGCCGGCAGGGGGAATAATTGGCGAAGTACAATTGGGGAGAAAATGGGATAAAAATAAAAGAAGAAAAAAAGAAACCGGTATCGAAGTCAAAGTATCGCATCGGTATTGTAAAGATAGCCAGCCCTAGCTCGGTTGGTCGATTAGTTGGTCGATACACTCCAGTCCAACCAAATTCTCGGTCGGACAATCACTGGTGTTAATTTCATACGAGAAATGATTTGATAAGAAGAACGTTACGTGCCACTGAAGCAACACAGAGCATTTCTGCAAGCGCACAGAAACACAAGTGACAGAACAACAGGCTATCCAGGCTGAATGGAGAGCAAACAGCAGAATGACGAAATGAATAATTAAATGGGTCAGCTATCAAGGAACAGACTCGTATCAGCACACAGCCACCATCAGCTGTTAACGAGCTGTTAATGAGCTGCTAACATTACGTTATGTGATACTGGCCATCCTCAGAGATCAGTCAATGCTCCAACTCCGGTAACGTTAGACAAACTGTTATAAGATGTTCCTGGAGGGGGCGCCCTCGTAGCTCACCTGATAAGACTTAAGGCTTATGCCGTATGTCACTAATCACTATGTGCAACAGTAAGGATTCTCTCTTCACTTGGTCCTTGGGGAAGTGTGTGTGTGTGTGTGTGTGTGTGTGTGTGTGTGTGTGTGTGTGTGTGTGTGTGTGTGTGTGCGTGTGCGTGTGTGTGCGTGTGTGTGTGTGTGTGCGTGTGTGTGCACTTGTACCTCGGCGTGCTGGGCCATGGTGCTGGCCTCCACAGCGTAGACCTTCCTGGCTCCAGCTTGGGCTGCGAAGAAGGAGAGGATCCCCGAGCCACAGCCTACATCCAGCACCACCTGCAGGGGGCGCCAGAGGAGCAGGTTAGAGTCAACAATGATGGCATCCCCCACAGACGATGCAGCGCTGCTCTGGGCATATCAGCAACAAATATAGCGAGACTTCCATCCGCACGTCAGTTGGGTTGAGATTGTGAGATTACAAACTTTTGAAATGCTGCTATTCCTCCTCTAAAACTATTTAGAGGAGTTTCCATCAGTTGGGTTGAAGTGAATAAACTTGCTTCCTGAATGTCAAGAAAACACATCCCCCAGAAAAACATAGTTGTTTTCTATTAGTATTGAGTAGGTTGTATTTGTCAGCTACTGTTTGTCATATTTCATGATTTTATTGATTTTATTCTGGATAAAGAACATCATCATCCAAGGGATATACATGTAAAGTATAAAAACTTATTTTCAACATGGTCCCTGGTCTTCTGGACCAAAACAAATAAATGACATTGATATTGTATATATATATATATATATATATATATATATATATATATATATATATATATATATATATATATATATAGTTTTTCTCTCGTTCTCTTTATTTATCTTTTGCCCTCAATATTTGTTGTTGAGGGTAGGGGTGAGGTAGCCTGTTTAAAAGCACCTGGACCTGCCTCATAAGATCCTGCATCGCTTGTATTGGACTCCCTTCAGAATGTTTAGACTTGGGATAAGTGACACGCCAAACTATTGGAGATGCAAGTCTGAGGAAGGTAATTTAATCCATACTTTATGGTCCTGTGACAAAGTCCAAGTATTTTGGGACAGGGGTTTATGATCATCTCTGAGATTTCAGAGAGCCAAATTCCATTCAGCCCCAGATTGTCTTATGGCTCATTTCCACCACATGTTACTGCCCTGCACAGCTCGTCACCAGTCGGCTCTACTCGTTTCGGCCCGATGGATGTTCTGCTTCGACCGCCGATCATCTGCCCCCGCCCACCCCCGCCCACAGCTGGTCGTCATAGCGACCGCATATCTGTCCTCCGCCTATAGCCGAAGTAGGCTATAACATAACGTTACAATTAAATCCATCCACAGAACTTTTAAACTGTTTATGAAATACTGGTGCCTCTAAATGACCTACAGTGTACATGGGCAAATGTGACAATGGGCCAGTAGAATGGATATCACTTTGTTGTTAGTCAAACTCACATGCATGCGCTGCGCGGGGACGGGAGAGGCGCAACAGAGTAGCCTCTACCCCGGCGGCCTCTCACCAGGCAAGACTGCGGCTTCACCAAAGACCCGCCTGCGGCCTAGCGGAGCGCTGCACTCAACTACAAGGGCTTCCTGAGCAGCAGCACTTTTTCTCTCTCAAAACAATTGAAACCACCGCCACGATTTTATTTCACCAGAGGCGAAGGCAGCAACACAAAAGACTGATAGAAATAACACAACAGAAGAGAAGGTAAGCCCACTAAACTGGTATGCAGCATTGCATTGACAGCCAGTAGATAGACAGAGTAAACACGATTCTGCCTGACCAATCAGTCGTCAACAATGTTTTCACGTCACCGTATGGTACCGGGTTCACAGCCTAGAACCCCAACGAAGCAGGGACGAAAAGTAGCACGACTCAACCCCAACTCAACCCGGGCTGGGACGGTTTTTACCGGTGGAATGAGACCATTTATCGAGTCGAGCGGAGCGGGACCGCGCTACTACCTGCGGTGGAAATGGGCCATAAGGTGATGGATCAGTCCTGAGAGAAGTGACAAATATATTAAAATTGGGTTCAAACTACGTAGCATCATGATGGCAGACAGATTCTTCTCCCAGGAGGATGGAAGAAAGCAGGGGTACCATCAGACCAAGACTGGGCTGCTGTATTTGCAAGAGTGGCAGCGTTTGAGAAGATCTCTTATGTACGGTCTGATAGATTGGAGGTATACAATAGTAAATGGCGCAGATAACCTTCTTGGAGGGCTCTTGACATGGGCTGCATTCTGGGGGGAGTTGCATGCCTCACCTTAAACGTCTCATATATGAACGGACAAAACTTTTTAAAGTGTTTTGTACTTTTCCCCCCTCTCTTTCCGTTTCCTTTTCTTCTTATTAAGAACTGTGTCGATTGCATATCATGTAAGTAAGCTCTGTTGACAACCAAGAGCGAGTACAGGGTGATGACATGTTGGGGTGCTTGGGGGGAAGGGGGGGGGTTCTCTGTTGCACGCTGTCTAAGGAAAATAAAGAAAAGTATTCATCTAAAAAACAAATCACCCAGACCTCATGGGACCTCGCATTGTGCTGTACTCTGAGCCACCCGCATTGATTCCAGTGGGTGGGAGTACTTGCCTTGACAGACAACTCCTTCAGCCAATCAGCGTCATCAAATCCACACGGAAGAACAGGAAAATGTCTTTTCCACCGAGAAACTCTGCTACTGGATACTCTCATTCTTGCTGAACTGTTTACTCTAACGTTAACTTTACGGATCGTTGCTTCTGGAGACGCCATGACTATTCAGCCATTTCTTTCAGTGCTTCTTAAACGGTTTTGGCTTCAGTACATTTCCCTGATTTCTGACTACAACATTTAGCTTAGAAAACTGCAGGAGAAAACTAGAGCATAATGATGCAATGCATGAATGATAAGCCACCTTTGAAGAATATAACATTACAAAATAAGAAATGGAGTGAAAGAGTTGCATTTAGTGCCTCATATTTCATACATTCAATAGCTGCTGTGATGTGCAGGTGAAACATTGCTTGGCGGATCACTAATGACTATAGAACGTCTACATTATGGTACAACTCACAGCTCGACGTTAACTTTTAAAAGCTCTTGCCAGAGTGGCAACCTGGCAAGAGCTTTTGGTTGCCCGAATAAAAATATGGTTGCCATTTTTAGTCGCCTTATATTTTGAGTAATTAACTCATTGAGTGCCAAGGACGAGTATAGTCGTCAATTCGAATAGTAACGTAGAGTGCCAAAGACGACTAAAGTCGTCAATTGCGTTTTTTGACGGTGGGACGTGGATCAAAGCCTCGTGCATCTCCTGTAAAAAATATTGTAGCTATTGAAGGTGTATAACCTATTTTACGGACCCATTAGGTGGCGACAGTGCTCTCCAGATTAGAGAAAGTTGAGGAAAAAAAGCAGAAAAAGCCCCGTGATGAAAGAGAAACCGATGCATGAGCCAGAGCGGCACAGATTGCTCTGGCTGCCTGGAGCCAACGTTAGCTGCGAGCAGCAGTCAATCCGCTCCCACAAATGTCTCTGTCTCTGCTGCATAGTTTCTCCACACGATTAGCCGCCAGAAAATAAAACCAAAGCCAAACCATTCTCATGAGAATGGTTTGGCTTTTCAGTGTCGCGCTGGGAGCCGGCGCACAAGGCTGAGCGCTCCGAAAATAGACTGGGTGCAGCGCACTTTGAAACGCGCAGCAGAAAGCCTATAATCGGATGCAGCTTCATCCCAGCTCACAACCGAAACCCCAGAAATGCAGACGAACGCGAGCCCGATCCAGACTCCCCCGACGAGCGGCCGCCATCCGAACGTGGATCCGTAAGGCAGCAGAGCCTGCCATAGCAGGCAGCAGAGACTCGCCTGACACACGCAGCAGAGCCACCAGAGACACTCCCACGGAGGAGGAGTTTGGAGTTGAGGGGGGTGTGGGTGCTGTTTATTGAAGGAAATTACTGTTCAGATGTTTCAGGTCAGAAAATATTAGCTTCAGAGTCAGTGAATGTGCTTGAAATGCTTCATTTCACAAAAGGCTGAATATCTCAGCTTCTAATTTGAAACGGCTGTTTTTGCTGAAAACAACCTATCTTCTCCGGCTCATAACTAAAGAACGGAAAATGGTATCAATAAACTTTTTTTTGCTGATGATACAATAGAGTCTCCTCGTTCTTTCTGCGTGTTCGGTGTTTACATAGTAATATCACACAATATTCTGTGGGCCTCGAGAAATCACTGAAAACGCTCTGAAAATCTGGCACTGGGAGCGTCCGTTCTCCAAAAGTGGCTGGCACTCAATGAGTTAAGATACTATGCAGTCATAAGCCGGCTTAATAATGACGATGTGACAGAAAAGTAAGTATAATAGTCTATAGTATATAGTATAATAGGCCTATTCAGTGTGCGCACCGGGTGTAGTAGTAGTAATAATGATAATAATAATAATAATAATAATACATTTGTGTAATTTCATTTTCTAAACAAATCTTATGCGTTTGTTTTTATAATGCATTTGCACTGAAAGGATTTGTTTAACTAATTTTTGTGAACTTTCATTTTCATATTTTTTTAACAGTTATTGTTAATATTGTGCTTAATTTATTAATTAAAAGCGTTATTGATAATGAAGTAGTCTATGCCTCCTCATGTTCATTCAGGGATACTATGATGACAGTGGTTTGGGGCCCCAACTCTAAGATGTTGCACCACTGGTATTGGCGCGGTTCTATTTACACCACTGGTATTGGTTCTATTTACACCACTGGTATTGGTTCTATTTACACCACTGGTATTGGTTCTATTTACACCACTGGTATTGGTTCTATTTACACCACTGGTATTGGTTCTATTTACACCACTGGTATTGGTTCTATTTACACCACTGGTATTGGTTCTATTTACACCACTGGTATTGGTTCTATTTACACCACTGGTATTGGCGCGGTTCTATTTACACCACTGGTATTGGTTCTATTTACACCACTGGTATTGGTTCTATTTACACCACTGGTATTGGTTCTATTTACACCACTAGTATTGGTGCGGTTCCGCCCGGCTTCATTCACTTTTTAGCAGCTTCCCACCAGTCAGAAACGTCAGGGGTTTAATTTGAACATTACAAACGGAGGGCAGATATGTGGCGTTGCTACGACGACCAGTTGTGGGCGGAGAGCAGATTTTGAGCGAGTATGCTACAGTGTAGCATACACTGTACAAAGGATTACCTTGTCTTTGAAGTCTGTGTGGTTCTGGAGGATGGCGCGTTGGTAAGTCCCAGTCCGAACGTAGTCCTGCATCATGTTCTGTTGCTGGGAGAGGTAGCCATAAAACTGAGAGCAGAGGAGAGAAAGACTTTTACACACACTGTGAAAGCATCACTACTGAGAGGAGAGAAAGACTTTTACACAGCCTGTGAAAGCATCACTACTGAGAGGAGAGAAAGACTTTTACACAGCCTGTGAAAGCATCACTACTGAGAGGAGAGAAAGACTTTTACACAGCCTGTGAAAGCATCACTACTGAGAGGAGAGGAGAGAAAGACTTTTACACACTCTGTGAAAGCATCACTACTGAGAGGAGAGGAGAGAAAGACTTTTACACAGCCTGTGAAAGCATCACTACTGAGAGGAGAGGAGAGAAAGACTTTTACACACTCTGTGAAAGCATCACTACTGAGAGGAGAGGAGAGAAAGACTTTTACACAGCCTGTGAAAGCATCACTACTGAGAGGAGAGGAGAGAAAGACTTTTACACCGCCTGTGAAAGCATCACTACTGAGAGGAGAGGAGAGAAAGACTTTTACACCGCCTGTGAAAGCATCACTACTGAGAGGAGAGGAGAGAAAGACTTTTACACCGCCTGTGAAAGCATCACTACTGAGAGGAGAGGAGAGAAAGACTTTTACACCGCCTGTGAAAGCATCACTACTGAGAGGAGAGGAGAGAAAGACTTTTACACCGCCTGTGAAAGCATCACTACTGAGAGGAGAGAAAGACTTTTACACAGTCTGTGACAGCATCACTACTGAGAGGAGAGGAGAGAAAGACTTTTACACAGTCTGTGACAGCATCACTACTGAGAGGAGAGGAGAGAAAGACTTTTACACAGCCTGTGACAGCATCACTACTGAGAGGAGAGGAGAGAAAGACTTTTACACAGTCTGTGACAGCATCACTACTGAGAGGAGAGAAAGACTTTTACACAGCCTGTGAAAGCATCACTACAAACTGAGAGGAGAGAAAGACTTTTACACAGTCTGTGACAGCATCACTACTGAGAGGAGAGGAGAGAAAGACTTTTACACAGTCTGTGACAGCATCACTACTGAGAGGAGAGGAGAGAAAGACTTTTACACAGCCTGTGACAGCATCACTACTGAGAGGAGAGAAAGACTTTTACACAGCCTGTGACAGCATCACTACTGAGAGGAGAGGAGAGAAAGACTTTTACACAGCCTGTGACAGCATCACTACTGAGAGGAGAGAAAGACTTTTACACAGCCTGTGAAAGCATCACTACTGAGAGGAGAGGAGAGAAAGACTTTTACACAGTCTGTGAAAGCATCACTACTGAGAGGAGAGGAGAGAAAGAATTTTACACAGTCTGTGACAGCATCACTACTGAGAGGAGAGGAGAGAAAGAATTTTACACAGCCTGTGACAGCATCACTACTGAGAGGAGAGAAAGACTTTTACACAGCCTGTGACAGCATCACTACTGAGAGGAGAGGAGAGAAAGACTTTTACAGTCTGTGACAGCATCACTACTGAGAGGAGAGGAGAGAAAGACTTTTACACAGTCTGTGAAAGCATCACTACTGAGAGGAGAGGAGAGAAAGACTTTTACACACTCTGTGAAAGCATCACTACTGAGAGGAGAGGAGAGAAAGACTTTTACACAGCCTGTGAAAGCATCACTACTGAGAGGAGAGGAGAGAAAGACTTTTACACAGTCTGTGAAAGCATCACTACTGAGAGGAGAGGAGATAAAGACTTTTACACAGTCTGTGAAAGCATCACTACTGAGAGGAGAGGAGAGAAAGACTTTTACACAGTCTGTGAAAGCATCACTACTGAGAGGAGAGGAGAGAAAGACTTTTACACAGTCTGTGACAGCATCACTACTGAGAGGAGAGGAGAGAAAGACTTTTACACAGCCTGTGACAGCATCACTACTGAGAGGAGAGAAAGAATTTTACACAGTCTGTGACAGCATCACTACTGAGAGGAGAGAAAGACTTTTACACAGTCTGTGAAAGCATCACTACTGAGAGGAGAGAAAGACGTTTACACAGTCTGTGAAAGCATCACTACTGAGAGGAGAGAAAGACTTTTACACAGCCTGTGACAGCATCACTACAAACTGAGAGGAGAGAAAGACTTTTACACAGTCTGTGAAAGCATCACTACTGAGAGGAGAGAAAGACGTTTACACAGTCTGTGAAAGCATCACTACTGAGAGGAGAGAAAGACTTTTACACAGCCTGTGAAAGCATCACTACAAACTGAGAGGAGAGAAAGACTTTTACACAGTCTGTGAAAGCATCACTACTGAGAGGAGAGAAAGACTTTTACACAGCCTGTGAAAGCATCACTACTGAGAGGAGAGGAGAGAAAGACTTTTACACAGCCTGTGAAAGCATCACTACTGAGAGGAGAGGAGAGAAAGACTTTTACACAGTCTGTGAAAGCATCACTACTGAGAGGAGAGGAGAGAAAGACTTTTACACAGTCTGTGAAAGCATCACTACTGAGAGGAGAGAAAGACTTTTACACAGTCTGTGACAGCATCACTACTGAGAGGAGAGGAAAGACTTTTACACAGTCTGTGAAAGCATCACTACTGAGAGGAGAGGAGAGAAAGACTTTTACACAGTCCGTGAAAGCATCACTACTGAGAGGAGAGAAAGACTTTTACACAGTCTGTGAAAGCATCACTACTGAGAGGAGAGGAGAGAAAGACTTTTACACAGTCTGTGACAGCATCACTACTGAGAGGAGAGAAAGACTTTTACACAGCCTGTGAAAGCATCACTACTGAGAGGAGAGGAGAGAAAGACTTTTACACAGTCTGTGAAAGCATCACTACTGAGAGGAGAGAAAGACTTTTACACAGCCTGTGAAAGCATCACTACTGAGAGGAGAGGAGAGAAAGACTTTTACACAGTCTGTGACAGCATCACTACTGAGAGGAGAGGAGAGAAAGACTTTTACACAGTCTGTGACAGCATCACTACTGAGAGGAGAGGAGAGAAAGACTTTTACACAGTCTGTGAAAGCATCACTACTGAGAGGAAAGACTTTTACACAGCCTGTGACAGCATCACTACTGAGAGGAGAGAAAGACTTTTACACAGTCTGTGACAGCATCACTACTGAGTGGAGAGGAGAGAAAGACTTTTACACAGCCTGTGACAGCATCACTACTGAGAGGAGAGGAGAGAAAGACTTTTACACAGTCTGTGAAAGCATCACTACTGAGAGGAGAGGAGAGAAAGACTTTTACACAGCCTGTGACAGCATCACTACTGAGAGGAGAGAAAGACTTTTACACAGCCTGTGACAGCATCACTACTGAGAGGAGAGGAGAGAAAGACTTTTACACAGCCTGTGACAGCATCACTACACAGCCTGTGACAGCATCACTACTGAGAGGAGAGGAGAGAAAGACTTTTACACAGCCTGTGACAGCATCACTACTGAGAGGAGAGGAGAGGAGAGAAAGACTTTTACACAGCCTGTGACAGCATCACTACTGAGAGGAGAGGAGAGAAAGACTTTTACACAGTCTGTGAAAGCATCACTACGCCTCAAAGTCACAAGGATGGAATGGCGAGTCACTTTGTCACGCCTTTCGTTCCGCCAGTCGAGGTCGTATCAGCCCCGTATCAGCTCGTATGAGGCCGTATCAGCCCCCAATCAATGTCTGTTTAAAAGCGTAACCCTGGAAGACGGGAATCTCAGCTCATTCATAAAAAAAAGACACATGGGCAGTTAGCCAGCTGCTTCTTTTCACCTGACAGGGGAAGCTTCACCGGTAGGACATAGCACGTGGGAGGATCACGCTATTCCAACCAGTTCCCCTCCCTCCGAACAGGCGCCCTTAACGACCAGAGGAGGAACCACATTAGCAACCAGGATATTCCATGTTTTGGTGAAGAGGGTTCCTATATGAAGGAAACCCCCGGGAGGCACAGGGAGAACATGCAAACTCCACACAGAAAGGCCCTTTTGACGACCCCACCCGGGCGGGGGGCACTCGAGGACATGCGGACGGGCACGCATTCCTTCAGCGTTCACAGCGTCCCACGTGGGAATCGAACCCAGGACCTTCGAGCTGTGAGGCGACAGCGCTTACCACTGCACCACCGTACCCCCCCGCGCTGCTCTAAAATAACATAGTTGGCTCGAGACTGTTTCGTCTTGGAACCTACTCGCTTTGCGCCAGAACACAATCGATTTGGGGGTGGACCACGCCAGGATTGGCCAACGCCAACGCCCAGAACTGTCAAATCAAATCATCGACAGAGAGGCTATGGCCCGCCTCCGCGTATTTTCAGTGTATCAGAGTTAGATAGAGAACGTGACAAATATAGCCACGTTATGCTCATAAACAACAAACTAACGGTGGTGATCCATATGGAAAGTTAACAGTGTTACTCGAAATGGTTAAAAGTTATATCAATTTGGTCATTCAGTGGCGTTTTACTGCCATGTAACATAGCTAGCTAGCCGCTAACATTAGCCACAGTAGGCTGCGCACTGCGCTCTTAAAGGGATATTTATCGATGAGATTTCTGCCAAGCTGGACCTGATTAGTGATTTGCTCCGTTCGTTTGCCCAGACGAGTGTCAAGCTGTCAGCAACAAGGCTGGAGGATCACACCAAGCTGTCAGCAACAAGGCTGGAGGATCACACCAAGCTGTCAGCAACAAGGCTGGGAGGATCACACCAGAAGAAAAACACATAGGCATCATGGCCGCTAGAAATAAGGTGGATACTAAGGTGTGCATAATAGGTGTGCCCTCCTCTGTGTGTGTATGTGCATGCGTGTGTGTGTGTGTGTGTGTGTGTGTGTATGTGCATGCGTGTGTGTGTGTATGTGCATGCGTGTGTGTGTGTGTGTGTGTGTGTGTGTGTATGTGCATGCGTGTGTGTGTGTATGTGCATGCGTGTGTGTGTGTGTGTGTGTGTGTACCTGGAAGTACTGCACAGCGGAGGACTCCTCTGTGCGGTCACTGAAGACGGAGCGCTCACCACTGTGGCCGCGACAGTTCTTCAGGAGGTTATAAAATGATGAGAAGTCTGGAGCAGAAAATAAAAGCACACATTGACGCTTACAGGTCACATATTCTATGACAACACATATTTAGTATTTAAAGGAGGCTCATCTGCATTTTCACATGTGAGCCCTCAGCGCTGTCCATGGTGCTGATTGGTCATTTTGGAGTCAATTGTCAAGACTTTCTCTACTTGCTATTCAGTGTTTCCCACAGGATTTTGAGTATTTGTGGTGGGGGACCGCAGACCCCCTAGGGGGGTGCGGGGGTATACCCCCCCGCGAGATATTTTTTAAACATTTTAAAGTAAAATGCATGAATTTGGTGTACTTTGAGAAAGCTTAAGAGCAAAATTAAAAGGCTAGATCTATGAAGAACATGTCATCATTACTGTGCTGTGGGTTTACAATGACAAACTAAATTTCTCCCTATAGGTCAGGGATACTCAACTTGCTTTGCCACTTTCGTGAAATGATAGAAGGCCAGGGGCCAGTTAATAAACAAACAATATACATTTTTCTGTAGCGGATTGTAGGTTTTTGGGGTGTCAGCCGGAGTTTAGGCTGACAGTGTTGTGCACACCGGATAGTGTTAGGTTATGTTAGTTAGGTTAAGTACCGTAAATTCCGGACTATAAGCCGCGGCTTTTTTCCCGTTTTTTGGCCTTTTTTGCCCCCTGCGGCTTATATAACGGTGCGGCTTATCTATGGATTTTTCCAGCAAACGGCCACTCGGGAACCTCCAAAATCTATGGATGTTGGTATGAGGCAGAACGAGAGCAAGACAGACATTATGAGAGCGAGACCCTGATTGGATGATGTTGCAAAAAATGTGCCTCGCGACCTGATTGGAGCACTGTGCCACTACTCTCTCTCAGCCACTACGGTAAAACACCCTCCCTCCTCCCTCGCTCCGGGGGGAAAAAGGCAGCGATTGAGCCTGAAAGACAGTCTGAATGAAATTGAATGTAACATTCCCAATTCTATGTATTACATTCTAAAAAACTAACAGCAACATTTTGGAAGGCTAAGCCACACAACTAGCTCGTTGTAATCTAACATCATGCTTCAAAAGATGGAGAACTGGCTGTGTTACGACGATGGCGGCGATTGAGCCTGAAAGCCATGTCTGAGACAGTAGCGAGACAGGAACAACAACAGCAGCAGCAGCAAAGGATCATGCACAAACCCGAGACGAAAGGGACTGTCCGTCAGGGCGCGGACGACTGTGTCAGCAACTCCCTCCCGACTACCAGGAGAAAATTACAAACTTCGGCGAATTCACACAAAGAAAGATCAAGGAATATTCCATCGGACCGGAGCAGATCATAAATATGGATGAAGTGCCTTTGACGTTCGACCTGCCTCTCACTAGGACTGTTAACAAGAAAGGTGAATCGTCCATCACGTTGAGAACCACAGGTCACGAGAGAACGAATTTCACTTGTGTTCTTGGCTGCACAGCATCTGGAGTAAAGCTCCCGCCGATGGTGATTTTTAAGCATCTCACAATGTGTGATTTTGTCTGGGGATTAGTGACCTGACTTTTGTTTTGTTGAAATGTTAATAAATGGGAGCTTCCCCAAACAGCCATCTCTTTCCCGACAATCCCCTCTGTGCACGAAGCCTTACATATGGTAATTAAACATCAAAACACCCGCGGCTTATAGACCGGTGCGGCTTATATAAGAAAAAAATAGTCAACTTTGAAGGTGCGGCTTATAGACCGGTGCGCCTTATAGTCCGGAATTTACGGTACATACATAAGTGCATGGGTAGCGAGCAGATGGCGGTATTTGACAATTTAGCAGCTAAATCATAGATTATTGAAAGATATTCCATATTCCAGACTGAAATGCTATAAGTATTGAACATTTATTGGACACTTATTCAGCGGGTATCTTGCATGTTGCGTTCAGGTGCACTGTAAAAAAAAAAAGAAAAAAGAAAAAACAAATTGGGGTCAACATCTTTTTGTGGCGGTCAAAATCCTTTTGTGGCGGCCCCCCACAAATTCCTTTATGTATGGGAAACACTGCTATTAGTATTTATATGATTCATCCAACATACGGTGAAATGTCGACTCCCACTACAGTTTTAGAGAATGCCTTTGAGCAGAGGTGGAGGGATGGGGGATGGGGTATGCCATCAAAGATAACTAGGTCGGAGAAGATAACGTGACAAGATGGAGTGAGGATCAAAACTAAGTTAGCCACAGGTTCATCTCTCGAGACAGACTTTCGACTTGCATCCATCGGCAAGCTCTGGGAAAAGCTGAATAACAGCGCTCGTAAAGGGACGGCTCCCATGCTGCGCTTTACCCAATTAAAACGGACGAGACCGAGAGTCAACCGGTGTATAGTCAAACTTACCATTTTCAGCGTGGCGCAAGTTGCTACTTGCTACTAGCAACGAGCTAAGTGTTGTTGTCAAGTTGCTACTTGCTACTAGCAACGAGCTAAGTGTTGTTGTCAAGTTGCTACTTGCTACTAGCAACGAGCTAAGTGTTGTTGTCAAGTTGCTACTTGCTACTAGCAACGAGCTAAGTGTTGTTGTCAAGTTGCTACTTGCTACTAGCAACGAGCTAAGTGTTGTTGTCGTTTCATAGCGACAGAGGGATTTGAGAGCGACACGCACGGAGTGGAAAGGAAATCCATAAATGGGCAGAGCCGGTCGGTCTGAGCCAATGGCAGAGCTTGCAGGGAGCGGAAAGGGATTTTCTTCGTTGCCGACTGGAGTCTCTTGAGTCCCGGATATTCATGCATTCAAACCAGCCTGCCTCATTGTGACGGGTTAGTGTGTAGCATGGCCTGGTAGGGTCAGGTGTGGTGTGTAGTGTGTACCTGGGTCAGTGTGTGTGTGTGTGTACCTGGGTCAGTGTGTGTGTGTACCTGGGTCAGTGTGTGTGTGTGTGTGTGTACCTCGGTCAGTGTGTGTGTGTGTGTGTGTGTGTGTCTACCTGGGTCAGTGTGTGTGTGTGTGTACCTGGGTCAGTGTGTGTGTGTGTGTGTGTGTGTGTGTGTGTGTGTGTGTACCTGGGTCAGTGTGTGTGTGTACCTCGGTCAGTGTGTGTGTGTGTACCTGCGGGTGAGGAGAACTGCAGTAGGACGCTGTTGCAGCCCAGTGTGATGATGAATGACTGCTTCCCCACACGGCTGCACTCCGTCTCCCTGGAAACAGAACACTTGAACACACACGTCTCCTCTCCTAGAGAGAGAGAGAGAGAGAGAGACAGAGAGAGAGAGAGAGAGAGAGAGAGAGACAGAGAGCCAGAGAGAGAGAGCCAGAGAGAGAGAGAGAGAGAGAGCCAGAGAGACAGAGAGAGACAGAGAGAGAGAGAGAGAGAGACAGAGAGAGAGAGAGAGAGAGAGAGAGCCAGAGACACAGAGAGAGAGAGAGACACAGAAAGAGACAGAGAGAGACAGAGAGAGAGAGACAGAGAGAGAGAGAGAGAGAGAGACACAGAAAGAGACAGAGAGAGAGAGAGACACAGAAAGAGACAGAGAGAGAGAGAGAGAGAGGGCGATTAGGACTGATGACACTATGACCCCCGTTTTACACGTCATTAAAATGTGTTTTTGGGTGAACAGATTGCATTCAGATAGTGTGCCCCGCCCCCCGCATTTCCCCCCACTTTCTCCCCAATTGGACTTGGCTTTCCCCCCCTGCTGCCCCGGTCGCTGCTCCAAACTCTGCAGATTTGGACTATAGCATAGAGCCATATGAAATCCATTTTATTTTTTTTCCAAATTCCATTTTAATTTCCCCCCAAATTCCCTTTAAATTTTTCTGAATTCTGTGTTTCTGTGCTTTTTACACAAATTTTTCCATCAGAAACAGTGTCTAATAAGTGGGAATGAAAAAATGTCCACGATTTACAATCATCCACCCATCTATCTATCTATCTATCCATCCATCTATCTATCTACAGTGGGGAGAACAAGTATTTGATACACTGCCGATTTTGCAGGTTTTCCCACTTACAAAGCATGTAGAGGTCTGTAATTTTTATCATAGGTACACTTCAACTGTGAGATACAGAATCTAAAACAAAAATCCAGAAAATCACATTGTATGATTTTTAAGTACCGTAAATTCCGGACTATAAGGCGCACCGGAGTATAAGCCGCAGCAGCAAAATTGCCTGTTTGTTACATATATAAGCCGCACCGGACTATAAGCCGCGGGTGTTTTAATGTTTTTTTTTTTTTTTTTTTTTTTAATTGTGTTTTAATGTTAATTACCATATGTAAGGGTTCGTGCACAGAGGGGATTGTCGGGAAAGAGATGGCTGTTTGAGGAAGCTCCCATTTATTAACATTTCAACAAAACAACATAACACAACACCACCTGTGTTTTTTTTTTACAGTGCACACAGTGTCCGCGGTGTGGTGAAAAGAGGGCAAGAGAGGAAATTAAAACAGAAGTGGATTTATAGTTAGAAAGAGTGCTAAAGAAGAGAGAATTCCGTTTTTTATTTTATTTTTTGCTGAAAAAATCCATAGATAAGCCGCACCGTTATATAAGCCGCAGGGGCCAAAAAACGGGGGAAAAGCCGCGGCTTATAGTCCGGAATTTACGGTAATTAATTTGCATTTTATTGCATGAAATAAGTATTTGATACATCAGAAAAACAGAACTTAATATTTGGTAAAGAAACCTTTGTTTGCAATTACAGAGATCAGACGTTTCCTGTAGTTCTTGACCAGGTTTGCACACACTGCAGCAGGGATTTTGGCCCACTCCTCCATACAGATCTTCTCCAGATCCTTCAGGTTTCGGGGCTGTCGCTGGGCAACATTTCGGGTCGTGGTCATGCTGGAAGACCCAGCCACGACCCATCTTCAATGCTCTTATTGAGGGAAGGAGGTTGTTGTCCAAGATCTGGCGATACATGGCCCCATCCATCCTCCCCTCAATACGGTGCATTGGTCCTGTCCCCTTTGCAGAAAAGCATCCCCAAAGAAGGAGGTTTCCACCTCCATGCTTCACGGTTGGGATGGTGTTCTTGGGGTTGTACTTATCCTCCTTCTTCCTCCAAACACGGCGAGTGGAGTTTATGCCAAAAAGCTCTATTTTGGTCTCATCAGACCACATGACCTTCTCCCATTCCTCCTCTGGATCATCCAGATGCTCATTGGCAAACCTCAGACGGGCCTGGACCTGGGCTGGCTTGAGTAGGGGGACCTTGCGTGCGCTGCAGGATTTTAATCCATTACGGTGTAGTGTGTTACTAATGGTTTTCTTTGAGACATGTGGTCCCAGCTCTCTTCAGGTCATTGACCAGGTCCTGTCATGTAGTTCTGGGCTGATCCCTCACCTTTCTCATGATCATTGATGCCCCACGAGGTGCAAACAAAGCTTTCTTTACCAAATATTAAGTTCTGTTTTTCTGATCTATCAAATACTTATTTCATGCAATAAAATGCAAATGAATTACTTAAAAATCATACAATGTGATTCTCTGGATTTTTGTTTTAGATTCCGTCTCTCACAGTTGAAGTGTACCTATGATAAAAATGACAGACCTCTACATGCTTTGTAAGTGGGAAAACCTGCAAAATCGGCAGTGTATCAAATACTTGTTCTCCCCACTGTATCTATCTATCTATCACTTAATCATATAGTTAAACACAGAGATGTGACATCTCCCTGTCAAACAGGGCAAAGGCACCCCCCCCCCCCCCACTTTCAACCTTTATTGTTCACATGTTTGTATACAGAGTGCTGTGCCTGTGGAGTGTGTCAGACAGGCAGCGACCACATGGGGGATAAAAAGTCAGCATCATGGATTATTGGAACTTCACACTCTTTCTCTGTGGGGATTTGAATGAAAAGGAGTCATCCCTCTTCCTCACCACATCTTGCTTGTCATCTCACACTGTAAGTTGCCTGTTTAAGTTGTGAACAGCTTTGTCAGTGTGACGTTACATTAGCAAGCTTACTTGGTTGGCTTGGGTTGAATGTTGACAGAATTTGCAAAACAGCTTATCGCCTGAGTCATAAAAGTCATTAGGATACTGCTCTGCTTTGAGTTTAGGGCTTAGTGCAGAATTTCTTTGCTTTTTTGAGACGTTAAAGCAGCTGGACGTGGACGCCTCCACATTGTTGTGGTTTTGTGAAGTAGCATGGAAGTGACGTATGGCTTGTAAACACGCTGCAGAGGCCCCGCCCCCGCTAGTGTGTCCTCTCAACCAAACGTTCCATCTTCTCCCGAAAACGGAATTTCAGTCCAATCACTTTAGACTGTCTTCACTGCTTTAGACTGTGCACTAGTCTTCACTGCACTAGTCTTCACTGCTTTAGACTGTGCACTAGTCTTCACTGCTTTAGACTGTGCACTAGTCTTCACTGCTTTAGACTGTGCACTAGTCTTCACTGCTTTAGACTGTGCACTGGTCTTCACTGCACTAGTCTTCACTGGTTTAGACTGTGCACTAGTCTTCACTGCTTTAGACTGTGCACTAGTCTTCACTGCTTTAGACTGTGCACTGGTCTTCACTGCTTTAGACTGTGCACTAGTCTTCACTGCTTTAGACTGTGCACTAGTCTTCACTGCTTTAGACTGTGCACTAGTCTTCACTGCTTTAGACTGAACTAGTCTTCACTGCTTTAGACTGTGAACTAGTCTTCACTGCTTTAGACTGTGCACTGGTCTTCACTGCTTTAGACTGTGCACTAGTCTTCACTGCTTTAGACTGTGCACTAGTCTTCACTGCTTTAGACTGTGCACTAGTCTTCACTGCTTTAGACTGTGCACTAGTCTTCACTGCTTTAGACTGTGCACTGGTCTTCACTGCTTTAGACTGTGCACTAGTCTTCACTGCTTTAGACTGTGCACTGGTCTTCACTGCTTTAGACTGTGCACTAGTCTTCACTGCTTTAGACTGTGCACTAGTCTTCACTGCACTAGTCTTCACTGCTTTAGACTGTGCACTAGTCTTCACTGCTTTAGACTGTGCACTAGTCTTCACTGCTTTAGACTGAACTAGTCTTCACTGCTTTAGACTGTGCACTAGTCTTCACTGCTTTAGACTGTGCACTAGTCTTCACTGCTTTAGACTGTGCACTAGTCTTCACTGCTTTAGACTGTGCACTAGTCTTCACTGCTTTAGACTGTGCACTGGTCTTCACTGCTTTAGACTGTGCACTGGTCTTCACTGCTTTAGACTGTGCACTAGTCTTCACTGCACTAGTCTTCACTGCTTTAGACTGTGCACTAGTCTTCACTGCTTTAGACTGTGAACTAGTCTTCACTGCTTTAGACTGAACTAGTCTTCACTGGTTTAGACTGTGCACTAGTCTTCACTGCTTTAGACTGTGCACTAGTCTTCACTGCTTTAGACTGTGCACTAGTCTTCACTGCTTTAGACTGTGCACTAGTCTTCACTGCTTTAGACTGTGCACTAGTCTTCACTGCTTTAGACTGTGCACTAGTCTTCACTGGTTTAGACTGTGCACTAGTCTTCACTGCTTTAGACTGTGCACTAGTCTTCACTGCTTTAGACTGTGCACTAGTCTTCACTGCACTAGTCTTCACTGCTTTAGACTGTGCACTAGTCTTCACTGCTTTAGACTGTGCACTAGTCTTCACTGCTTTAGACTGTGCACTAGTCTTCACTGCTTTAGACTGTGCACTGGTCTCCACTGCTTTAGACTGTGCACTAGTCTTCACTGGTTTAGACTGTGCACTGGTCTTCACTGCTTTAGACTGTGCACTAGTCTTCACTGCTTTAGACTGTGCACTAGTCTTCACTGCACTAGTCTTCACTGCTTTAGACTGTGAACTAGTCTTCACTGGTTTAGACTGTGCACTAGTCTTCACTGCTTTAGACTGTGAACTAGTCTTCACTGGTTTAGACTGTGCACTAGTCTTCACTTTCCGTGCCTTTCTGTGTTGAGTTTGCATGTTCTCTGCGTACAACATCGATATGGACCCCCCCCTTTAAAAACATGCAGAAGATCGTCATCTGACCAGTGACGACAACATTTGAAGTTGGTCCCGGGGCGCTGTACAAGAGAAAGCTGCCCACTGCTCCTGGCTGCCCCCCGGAGGAAGGACAAGCCTGGATGGGATAAATGCAGAGACTGTTTCACCGGCCACCGTCAGCATGAGTGAGTGTGTGTGTGTGTGGCTGGCTGCATGCGTGTGTTCGTGTGACAAATAAAGACGGGTTTGTCGGGACATCACATGAAAGAAGCTGCAAAGACAGTGCTGCCTGCCTGCCTCCAGACAGGACAGAGGGAGGAGAGAGATGAGAGAAGAGGAGGAGGAGAGGAGGTGGGAGATGAGAAGAGAGAGGAGAGGTAGAGAGAGGAGAGGAGGTGGGAGGAGATGAGAAGAGATAGATGAGAAGAGAGAGAGGAGAGGTAGAGAGAGGAGAGGAGGTGGCGGGGAGCCGGGTATGTTCCAATGAGAACAAAGATGAATGCATAAATAATGTGGGCCCGGGCTCTCCAGTGAGAAACGTGAGCTGGACTGTTTAAGTCATAAGGTCAAAAAGTGTATGTGTCTGTCTGTCTGTCTGTCGGTGTGTCAGTGAGCGGGCTGCGGGCCAGCCTGGACCCGCTCCTGCCTCCTGCAGCAGCGGCTCACAGTGATGCCCTCTGCTCTCTGATCCAAAACAAGCCACAGCTGCTAACTCGCTAGCTAAGGAGCTAAGCAACGTTGTTGGGACACCTTGACGTTGCCGGCAAACATGAACACAATGAGGGCGAGTCTATGTGACTAAACACATGTTAGGCAATAGGCACATGAAGGGTAAAGACATGGTTTGTTGCAGCATCAGAGCTGGAGCATGGGCTAGCGGCATTGTTCAACTAGCCAGGTCCATTAGCATCACACTATATTAGTGCTCTGCCTTGCTTGTTAGCTAGCTAATGATGTTTACCAACTCACTAAGGGCTTGCTGTGAATGCTGCACTGATCCGTGAAGTATTGAGCTGCTGTGGAGGGTAAGAACCTGACAATAACAAGCTCAAAATATCTCAGCTGACAACGACAAAGTGAGTTTTAGGAGCTTCCTCGTGACGAGCAGGGGGGAGGCGACGTGCTCTCGTACTGCTACCTAACGTTATTCGGTAGCGCTACATTAGCTGGAAGCATTAGCATTGGCAGCTAAAACAGGCCGAACATCCGAGGATTCGCTGCAGAAAAGGTCGACTCACCATTGGAGAGATTGATGAGGGCAGCGTCCTGTGTGGTCCTCACTTCCAGCCGCAGGGGCTGCTGCTCCGAGTGCCGCTGGATGTCTCCGTTCGCGTCTCCGATGGAGAGGAGCCGCACGCCGGGGAACACCGACACCGCCATCTTACATCTGCGGGCAGAGACAGCTCGGTGGCGCTCAGCTCACATCACATCCAAACCTGATCCAAGCCTGCTCTCTGCTCTGCCTCTCTGCTGGACTAACACACAGCAGCCACGAGGTGGCGCTCACATCCAAGCCTGATCTGCGCTCCCACACCGCCACCCTACGGGCTGAAGCGGGACACCTATTTGGTGTTTGAGAAATTATTATTATTATTATTATTATTATTATTATTATTATTATTATTATTATTATTATTATTATTATTATTATGTGTTGTTATCATCATCATCAACAACAACATCATCATCATCATCATCATCATTATTATTATTATTATTATTATTATTTTTTTATTATTATTTTTTTTGTTGTTGTTATCATCATCAACAACAACAACAACAACAACAACATCATTATTATTATTATTATTATTAACAATTATTATTATTATCGTCAACATTATTAGCTGTAGTAGGCCATGACATCTTGTGTAGGACATGTAGGCCTACAAATAAGAATTGGGGCTGCCATTCTAACAGTCTTTAGAACCAATTGTGCCACTGAAAATAGCAAACGTTTGTTTTTTGTTTATTATTATTGTTGTTGTTGTTGTTGTTGTTGTTGTTGTTGTTGTTGTTGTTGTTGTTGTTGTTGTTGTTGTTGTTGGGGTTTTATTTTGAAGGGCGCTAACCGGAAGGTCTATCTGTCGTTATTCCAGCTAAACGACAGTGGTGTGACAGTCCACTCACTCTCGTCACTCTCTGTATATTTGGACTTAGACATGTCGAACAACACAGCCAACAGCAGCAGTCTGCTCCTCGCCCAGAAAGCAGTGAAGCAGCTTCGTCTGGAGGCCAGTGTTCGCCGCATTAAGGTAGGCCTATATATGTAGTTATTTATATGACCAGGTTCAAAACAACAGTTCATAATCAGACTCATTAAGGTAGACCTGTATGTAGTTAACTTAGTTATATGACCACACTCAAAATAACAGTTAATAATCAGACTCATTAAGATAGGCCTAGCCTATATGTAGTTAGTTAGTTATTATGACCAGGTTCAAAACAAGTTAATAATCAGACTCATTAAGGTAGACCTGTATGTAGCTTAGTTAACTTTATCACCACCAGACTCAAAACAACAGTTAATCAAAGTGAGGAAACAGTATTTTGAAAATGTGAACTGGGTTTAGCTCGATTTACCCTTCACTACATCGCTGCTACCAACAATTGAACCCCATTGAAAGCCAATGCAACAACTAGTCAATTAGCTAAAATCAAAAAGTTTGTTGAACTACGACCTTGTCATCACTATAAGGCAAGCAACCACCAACAGACAAAGAAAAGTTAACCTAAAACAAATCTTCCATACTGAACTACATCAATTTGATCTCGTTACTATGACTGTATGTTAAATATTTATGTCTAGTTAAAGTAGTCTATTTCAGTATTTTATTTCCAGTCACCTATAATATGCTCTTCTCTAAATAAGTAGTTGAAACAAAAGTCTTGTGAGTATAATGTGCTGCTACGTGTAGTGTAGTGTGAGTGTGTGATGGTGCACAGTGTAGTGTAGTGTGAGTGTGTGATGGTGCACAGTGTAGTGTAGTGTGAGTCTGTGATGGTGCACAGTGTAGTGTAGTGTGAGTGTGTGATGGTGCACAGTGTAGTGTGAGTGTGTGATGGTGCACAGTGTAGTGTAGTGTGAGTGTGTGATGGTGCACAGTGTAGTGTAGTGTGAGTGTGTGATGGTGCACAGTGTAGTGTAGTGTGAGTGTGTGATGGTGCACAGTGTAGTGTAGTGTGAGTCTGTGATGGTGCACAGTGTAGTGTAGTGTGAGTCTGTGATGGTGCACAGTGTAGTGTAGTGTGAGTGTGTGATGGTGCACAGTGTAGTGTAGTGTGAGTGTGTGATGGTGCACAGTGTAGTGTGAGTGTGTGATGGTGCACAGTGTAGTGTAGTGTGAGTGTGTGATGGTGCACAGTGTAGTGTAATGTGAGTCTGTGATGGTGCACAGTGTAGTGTAGTGTGAGTCTGTGATGGTGCACAGTGTAGTGTAGTGTGAGTGTGTGATGGTGCACAGTGTAGTGTGAGTGTGTGATGGTGCACAGTGTAGTGTAGTGTGAGTGTGTGATGGTGCACAGTGTAGTGTAATGTGAGTCTGTGATGGTGCACAGTGTAGTGTAGTGTGAGTCTGTGATGGTGCACAGTGTAGTGTAGTGTAGTGTGAGTGTGTGATGGTGCACAGTGTAGTGTGAGTGTGTGATGGTGCACAGTGTAGTGTAGTGTGAGTGTGTGATGGTGCACAGTGTAGTGTAGTGTGAGTGTGTGATGGTGCACAGTGTAGTGTAGTGTGAGTCTGTGATGGTGCACAGTGTAGTGTAATGTGAGTGTGTGATGGTGCACAGTGTAGTGTAGTGTGAGTCTGTGATGGTGTACAGTGTAGTGTAATGTGAGTCTGTGATGGTGCACAGTGTAGTGTAGTGTGAGTGTGTGATGGTGCACAGTGTAGTGTGAGTGTGTGATGGTGCACAGTGTAGTGTAGTGTGAGTGTGTGATGGTGCACAGTGTAGTGTAGTGTGAGTGTGTGATGGTGCACAGTGTAGTGTAGTGTGAGTGTGTGATGGTGCACAGTGTAGTGTAGTGTGAGTCTGTGATGGTGCACAGTGTAGTGTAGTGTGAGTCTGTGATGGTGCACAGTGTAGTGTAGTGTGAGTGTGTGATGGTGCACAGTGTAGTGTGAGTCTGTGATGGTGCACAGTGTAGTGTAGTGTAGTGTGAGTGTGTGATGGTGCACAGTGTAGTGTGAGTGTGTGATGGTGCACAGTGTAGTGTAATGTGAGTCTGTGATGGTGCACAGTGTAGTGTAGTGTGAGTGTGTGATGGTGCACAGTGTAGTGTAGTGTGAGTGTGTGATGGTGCACAGTGTAGTGTAATGTGAGTCTGTGATGGTGCACAGTGTAGTGTAGTGTAGTGTGAGTGTGTGATGGTGTGTAGTGTGAGTCTGTGATGGTGCACAGTGTAGTGTAGTGTGAGTCTGTGATGGTGCACAGTGTAGTGTAGTGTGAGTCTGTGATGGTGCACAGTGTAGTGTAGTGTGAGTCTGTGATGGTGCACAGTGTAGTGTAGTGTGAGTGTGTGATGGTGCACAGTGTAGTGTAGTGTGAGTCTGTGATGGTGCACAGTGCTGGCTTTGTTGATTGTGCTGCTCTGTGACTGCTGTGCTTGTTGAAGTCACAGAGCAGCAAGCTGTCAGCAAAGCTCTCTTGAGGCGGCAACTTGTGATTTGAAATGCAATGAAATTAGCCCCTCCTCCTCCTCCCCCAATTCCCTCTGCTGTCCTGGACGTTGCTCTGCCAATCTGGGGAGAGCTGTATACTAGCAGCACATGCCTCCTCTGATACATGTGCAGAGAGCTGTATACTAGCAGCACATGCCTCCTCTGATACATGTGCAGAGAGCTGTATACTAGCAGCACATGCCTCCTCTGATACATGTGCAGAGAGCTGTATACTAGCAGCACATGCCTCCTCTGATACATGTGCAGAGAGCTGTATACTAGCAGCACATGCCTCCTCTGATACATGTGCAGAGAGCTGTATACTAGCAGCACATGCCCCCTCTGATACATGTGCAGAGAGCTGTATACTAGCAGCACATGCCTCCTCTGATACATGTGCAGAGAGCTGTATACTAGCAGCACATGCCCCCTCTGATACATGTGCAGAGAGCTGTATACTAGCAGCACATGCCCCCTCTGATACATGTGCAGAGAGCTGTATACTAGCAGCACATGCCCCCTCTGATACATGTGCAGAGAGCTGTATACTAGCAGCACATGCCCCCTCTGATACATGTGCAGAGAGCTGTATACTAGCAGCACATGCCTCCTCTGATACATGTGCAGAGAGCTGTATACTAGCAGCACATGCCTCCTCTGATACATGTGCAGAGAGCTGTATACTAGCAGCACATGCCCCCTCTGATACATGTGCAGAGAGCTGTATACTAGCAGCACATGCCTCCTCTGATACATGTGCAGCCAGTTCATCTGACAGCAAGGTGATTCACCGGAAGGACCTCACACGTGGGAGGATGGCGCTATTCCCCCCAGCCCCCCCAGGGGCTCGAACCTGCGACCCTCATGTTGATAGGCAGTAAATCTATGGCTGCACTCCCAATTTAGATTTGAGTACAACGCTCATTATAGACAAATCACAGGCCTAATAATGCACACTTCACCTAATTCAAGATTTTTGTTATCTATCTACTATAAGAATGAGAAGTGTCTGTGAGTGAGTGAGTGAGTGTGTGAGTGTGTGAGTGAGTGAGTGAGTGAGCAGAATTGTATTTGGCCACAGCTATGCTTTTTTAGGTGCGATCGGGCTGAAACTTTCAAGAAATGTAAAGAGCACCCGTGCGTGATGGAGCCAGATTTTTTAATTAGGTAATTGCCCTAATTACCTAATGATGTGATGTCACTCGAGCAATGATGACATCATCTGGTGACATCACCACTGATGACATCAATCACTGATGACATCATCATTGAGTGCTTCAGTGACATCACTGGTGACATCACCAATCTCATAAGTGATAGCATAAATGATTTATGATGAAGTGTCCCAGAGGCTTTGGAGACCACTGTGTGGGGGTGTCTAACTCCCACGGCTCCACTAGTGTTCTATACTCTCCCCTGATTCTAAATATAGCCCAATCGCTTGACTTGACCAAGTAAACATGTTTTTATGAGCATTTTACGAAATCTCAATTGAAAAATAAAATGGCGGGTGAAATCCCTTGATTCGCATGCTCTTTTTTAAATACAGGTCTCTCAGGCTGCAGCGGATCTGAAGACCTTCTGTCTGCAAAATGCCCACAAAGACCCTCTCCTCGTGGGAGTCCCCTCCAGCGACAACCCCTTCAGACCTCCTAAGTCCTGTGTCCTCATCTGAGGTATGATGACCAGTCACCCTCTATTCTGTTCGGGTGAATTTCTATGGATTTTTTTTCTCCTGATCTTTTCTTCTCACCCCATCATCTTAACTAACCTGACGCTACCGCCCCCATCTGGCTGCTCGCCAGAATAAAATGTCAGTATTGTACGTTTCTGCAGATACGTAGAATTGTATTGCAAGTCACGTGACGCCATGCAGCCCAGAAAGGAAAATTCCCATCCACTTGCATGGGGACTCTGGCAGCTGTTAAACCCAGGTGAATTTTTTCCGGGTGTCACTCAAAGTATAAAACGACTTTTAATTATCAACTATTTTTTTATGGGGCATTTTTTTCTTCAGAAGCCACTAAGAGCCGTATACGGGGGTATTTTCTTTTGTAATACAATCCATGGGTGGGAGGGGTGGGAGACGTCATGGAACACGTCATGGCACACATGCGCACTTCGCCTTGGGCTGCATGGTCAGGAAGTAAAACCAGGAAGAAAAAGCCCCCATGATGGCTTCATGCACCAGTGAGCAACCTCCGTCCGAATGCATGGGTGGGCGTGGCACGTCCCCTATCCAGTTCTTTTAATACATCCATGACTTACACACACTACAGGTTAAAACTATACTATACTATATGACATAAACATGTTTTCATATTTCAGTTCAATAATAGTAGTCATTGCACGTGGAGTACACGTCACACTGTGACTATCTGATCACACCACCAAATAAATTGTCAATCAAATGTTTTATTCAACTAAAACACGTGGTGTTTTCAAAGCAATATAAGATCAGATATCAGATCAAGATAATAACTTGTTTTGTAAGGGACAGTAGAAACGCTAACTGGGGGAACGTTAATCCTAAACCTTAAAGCCCCCCTCCAATGTATTTTGTAATTTTTAAGGTATTTCATATGTTTCTGAGTAGGCTTGCTTGGGTGGTATTAAGGTATTGCATGAAAATAGATAAAAACACGCACATCCAAAGCAGACAGGGCAGGTGCAGAGCTGAAAGTAGACAAAACTGGAAAAGGAAAGAAAAGCTTGCACACTGCAGGGCTCCAGGTTAGTTCAGTGAATGCACCGGTGGAAACGTACGTTTCAAGCAACAAACTGCTTCATCAGACAAAGTGACACAAGAAAGATGCCATCTTAAATACCCACATGATGCAGTCACATGATGCAGTCACATGATGCAGTCAGGTGGGTCGTCTCGCTCATGTGACAGGAAAAGTGTGGAGTAGCAAAAAGTTGCATAATACAAATACATACAACCAACCATACAAAGCAAAGTGAACACTGGTGGTGGTAACATAGCACAGAATGTGCACAGAACCAGGTCTGTGTGCTGGTATGAGTCTGGACAGACATGGACGTTGAGATTGTAGGTTTGCAGAGATGTAAAATGCCACGTTTTAGAAACAAAACTGAGGCCGAGGTTTTGTTTCAATGTATTTGTGGATTTCAGTACAATTGGAGTTGTTATTATGGCAATTGGGTTGACCTTCCAGAACCACTAAACAATAAAGTTTCTGTCTCTGAAAGCACAAGACGCGTCTCCCTCCAAGCTAAATGTCTTTCCTCTCTCTCTCAGGGCCGTGCAGAAAACACACGCAGACTTCTGATCATTCCCATGTGGACTTCTGTCATGGGTCCCACTGCCTCCAGACACTGAAGATAAAGACTAACTCCACCACGCAAGAACCATCTGACATCGCAGAGGAATTGGGGGGGGGGTGTTGTGACATTAATACTGCGTTCCTGAGATGTTGGAAAGTACGAAATTCCGACTTTCTACTAGGAAAAATGCACTGGAACAGAGTTTCACATCAGAATTTCCAGATTCCAAGAAGGAAGGTGATCAAAAGAAGAAGTGTATGACTTGGTAGACTGTTTTATTGTAGAATATTGTTATGTTTGACTGAAAGAGACAAGTTTGCCTTTGCAGAAAACCTAGTTTGCTGTTGTATTCTACACCACAGTAGAATACAGCAAATATATGATTGATATGATTTCACCATGATTGACAGTGTATGTCAGTGTGATGTTATTAACCCTTTACACTACTGTCTTCAAGTGTCTTGACACCTGCACACCCTGATTACACACGGCTTGTTTTAATGCTCATAGTGTTCAGGAGTCTGCATTTGAGGAGATGACAGTTTAGATTTCAACATTTTAAGGAGGCTGTGTGGGCTTAATTGATTTGCTTAATTGGCAGTTGATTTTAAATGTGTCTATGGAAAACAATGCAGTTGGATTGAGTTTATGCTTGTGTAGACGTAATTATCTTTCACCTGTATTCATATTTGGCCTTTTTAATCTTGTAATATGCCTATGTCATATTAGACATTTCCCGGGGCGCCAAATTCAGCTTATTGAGAATGAGATTTGTATCAGGAGGTCAGAGACACACTCCTCCCTGCATGGTGCTGCTGCCAGCCACAACTAGAGTCTCCTCCACTACAGTGCAAATCATCAGGAAGAGTTTTCAATGATAATTGTGGCTCTTAATAGTGCCACCTATGGGCCTACAGTAGCATAGTTGGTAGTAGTTATCTATTCTATTGTACAGTATGTTTATTTTTATTTGAGAAACCTATGAAAAAGAATTATTGCACTGTTTAAAATAATCTAAGAATGGGCGATGTTGTAGGCAAGTGTAGGACTATCTGGAGAGTAATACATGGTTGTATTGTTGTGGAGGTGGCCATCAGTCTAGCCAAGGCTACTCTGTGTTGGAGGCTAGAGAAAATTAAATGCGTCAGTTTTTCTGTGGCACACCTGTCTTTTTTCTGGCTCCACTAGAGGGTTGAGGGAACATAGGGCTGACTCCACTGTGGGGAAATCAGACCATCACCATGGCTGTCAGCCTCTACTGACCTCTACTCTGCTTTCTCCATTGTGAGCCAGCCACCAGGTCACACCTGGACAAGTATCAGGGTTCCCACACGTCCTGGAAAACAGTTGACCAATTTCCCAGTCATGGAAAACACAAGGAAAATGAGAGAAAAGGTAAAATGTCCTGGAAAATCTTCTGTTGTCCTGGAAAATTATTTCAACATTATTTTCCTTTAGCTGAGAATGAACTACTAACTAGGCTATCCATCAGAGCTCCCCAAAATGGAGAACGTTACCATCTGAAAGGGCTAAGTTATGTTCAGGATCATATTGACATTCAAATGGTAGTTTGTGGAACAGAGTATTTTGAATAGAATCCTCTCGGTTATGTTGTGGAAACGCTGCGAACGCACCCCAAAGTCATGTCACATGGTAGCACGTGCAGTTTGGATGGCATTAAGTGGTTGAAACCCATCTAAGTTACATTATTCTTCAAATGTAAATATTATGAACTGCTGGCTGGTAACTGTGGTAGTTTTTATTAGGTTTACACAAGAACATATCCCATCTTAAAAGTATAAATCCCATTTCCATACAGAACATCTACATCTGCAGGTGTGTTTGCATTATTCTGTGATCAGTTTGCCATAACTTCTAAGCCTGTAAGAGATGATTCCAGAGATAAGTTATAGCCACAGACTGCACGTCTTTTAAATCTTCCACAGAGAGCAACATATGAGTGTCCATCACGGTCCATGTCTGTCAGATACCCGCTAGATCATCACTGAACTGGAAAGAGAAAAGAGGAGAGACAGCAAGCTCCACTCGTGGTGCCTGGCAGGTCCCCTGGCAACTTCCCGTGGCAGCTGGTAAAGATGCTGAGATACCAGCATCTCTGAGAGGTGCCGTAGAGATGCCGGCATCTCATGGTTCTGGTTTGTAGGAGGAGGGGGGGTTGGTCCCAGACGAGGCCTGCTCGGGGGCTGCAGACTCTGGGGTCGGCGGGGGACTGGTCGGGGCCGCTGGCTCTTTCTGAACCAGCTCGGGCTCGTCCTGGCCTGCCTGCGGGGGGTGCACCAGCACACGGTCGATGATCCCAAAGTCCTGGGCTTGCATGGGGCTCATGTAGCGGTCCCTCTCCATCACACCCTCTGGAAGAGGGGAAAGGCCAAGAGAACAGAGTGTAAGAGAGATGAGTGATCATGTATCATGTGAAACTAGAAGACCTCATGCATCCATCGCTACATGTCGGGGAGGCGGCTAAATAACGCTCCAAATTTAGGGTACATTTTGGCGAGGGAAAAACTGGCATGGCTATTTTCAAAGGGGTCCCTTGACCTCTCACCTCAAGATGTCTGAATGAGAATGGGTTCTATGGGTACCCACAGGTCTCCCCTTTACAGACATGCCCACTTTATGCTAATCCCATGCAGTCATTTTAAATGCCAGGCCTATTACTATAAGACTGTTATGATAACTTATGATTTGTTCAGAGCTTTCTGATAATTATTTGAATAAGGAGCAATAAGTTCATTATTTTAAAGTTGAAGCACTTACTGAAAGTTAGCTTAAGCCTTTGTTCACACCAGGCACTATTCAGAAGCAGAGCTGAAGCTGTGCTGAACAGAAGCTGAGTGTCACGCTAACCCGGTCACACAAGAAGCACTCTCTTTTCCTCAGCACCTGGCTCAGTGCTGCCTTGCCCCCGCCCACAACTTGCATTGACTTCATGCCTGGCAGCTCGGGTTCAGAGCGCTGCACGCTTGAGAAATGGAACAGCATCCTGAACTATCGCTTCAGCACAGCTTCAGCGTGCTGTGGCTTTGGCGTGGCGTGTGGCTGGTGTGAACGCTCTCGCCTGTTAACAAGGACACCGAAATGAAACTGCGTGGCTTCAGCGTGGCTTTGGCGTATGGTGTGAAGTGAACAAGGGCTTAGACTGCTCATTTTAAATGTCAGTTTATTAGGACTACGCCAGTCTTGCTACTGTTTTTTCTGAAAGCTTTTAAGATCAGTAGGATATAAATGCTGTCAAGTTGAGTCCAAATACAATTTGAATAAAATGACCCTCTTGTTAAGTGATGTTAATATGATGAAATGCGTTTCTGTTTATTAATATGAAGTTTTAGAATACAAATGGTTCCAATGGCATCTAAGAGTACAAATGTGGTACAGTAGTAAGCATTAATCGGTGTTACGATTATGAGTGGGTCCTTGGAAAATGGTCTCCCCTGTAAGGGGTCCCTGGCCCCAACAAGTTTGGGAACCCCTGCTGGAGAGCGCAAGGAGACCCTCCTTCACCCAGAGGGCCTGGGTTCAGGCATAAGTGTCATTTTTTTTAAAGATGATTTCTTTGAGGCATTTCTGCTTTATTGACAGTGTGTAGAGAGAGACAGGAAGGATGGGAGAGATACAGTGTGTAGAGAGAGACAGTGTGTAGAGAGAGACAGTGTGTATGTAGAGAGAGACAGTGTGTAGAGAGAGACAGTGTCTAGAGAGAGAAACAGTGTGCAGAGAGAGACAGTGTGTAGAGAGAGAGACAGTGTGTAGAGAGAGAGACAGTGTGTAGAGAGAGACAGTGTCTAGAGAGAGAAACAGTGTGCAGAGAGAGACAGTGTGTAGAGAGAGAGACAGTGTGTAGAGAGAGAGACAGTGTGTAGAGAGAGAGACAGTGTGCAGAGAGAGACAGTGTGTAGAGAGAGAGACAGTGTGTAGAGAGAGACAGTGTGTAGAGAGAGAGACAGTGTGTAGAGAGAGAGACAGTGTGTAGAGAGAGAGACAGTGTGTAGAGAGAGACAGAGACAGTGTGTAGAGAGAGACAGAGACAGTGTGTAGAGAGAGAGACAGTGTGTAGAGAGAGACAGTGTGTAGAGAGAGACAGAGACAGTGTGTAGAGAGAGACAGTGTGTAGACAGAGACAGTGTGTAGACAGAGACAGTGTGTAGAGAGAGACAGTGTGTAGAGAGAGACAGTGTGTAGAGAGAGACAGTGTGTAGACAGAGACAGTGTGTAGACAGAGACAGTGTGTAGAGAGAGACAGTGTGTAGACAGAGACAGTGTGTAGACAGAGACAGTGTGTAGAGAGAGACAGTGTGTAGAGAGAGAGACAGTGTGTAGAGAGAGACAGTGTGTAGACAGAGACAGTGTGTAGACAGAGACAGTGTGTAGAGAGAGACAGTGTGTAGACAGAGACAGTGTGTAGACAGAGACAGTGTGTAGACAGAGACAGTGTGTAGACAGAGACAGTGTGTAGAGAGAGAAACAGTGTGTAGAGAGAGAGACAGTGTGTAGAGAGAGACAGTGTGTAGAGAGAGACAGTGTGTAGACAGAGACAGTGTGTAGAGAGACAGTGTGTAGACAGAGACAGTGTGTAGAGAGAGACAGTGTGTAGAGAGAGACAGTGTGTAGAGAGAGACAGTGTGTAGAGAGAGACAGTGTGTAGACAGAGACAGTGTGTAGAGAGAGACAGTGTGTAGAGAGAGACAGTGTGTAGACAGAGACAGTGTGTAGAGAGAGACAGTGTGTAGACAGAGACAGTGTGTAGACAGAGACAGTGTGTAGAGAGAGACAGTGTGTAGAGAGAGACAGTGTGTAGACAGAGACAGTGTGTAGAGAGAGACAGTGTGTAGACAGAGACAGTGTGTAGAGAGAGACAGTGTGTAGAGAGAGACAGTGTGTAGAGAGAGACAGTGTGTAGACAGAGACAGTGTGTAGAGAAAAATTTCAAACCTGGGTCGCTGACTGAGCCTTACATGGTACGCGCCAAACACCGTGAACTACCGGGGTCAAGTCAAGTCAAGTTTATTTATATAGCCCTAATTCACAAGCATGTCTCAGAGGGGTGCCCCAAGGCGCAAGTGTCCTTGAGCAAGACACTGACTTTCAGTGTTTCTCATGTCCACATGGACATTCTTCACTGTTTCTCATGTCCACATGGACAAAAGCCTGTCCGCGTCCGCGCGCATGACATCAGAGACACGGACTCATGACATCAGAGACACGGACTCATGACATCAGAGACACGGACTCATGACATCAGAGACACGGACTCATGACATCAGAGACACGGACTCGCGCAGGCAGTGGACTAATTGACTCTTTCCCAGCAAGAAGCCTCCAAGTGGACTTAAAGTGGGTTTATCGTCCTGTTTGATGTGTGTGCGTTCATGAGACGATATAAGTCATTTTTACCAGTTTGTTGATTCGAATTTCAGGAATGCCTTTTCTTCTTTGTCTTGGTGGAGATATTGACCGTGGACAGGATTTTTGCTGGGAAAGAGTCAATTAGTCTCCTGCTGCACGAGTCCGTGTCTCTGACGTCATGAGTCCGTGTCTCTGACGTCATGCGTGCAGACGTGGACAGGCTTTTGTACACTTCCAATCATTTCTACTACTATGAATTATATTATTATATTTCTACGACTATGAATTATATTATTATATTTCTACTACTATGAAGAATCACCAGCTCTCATTGCATAGGCTGCACACAAAACGGGACCTGAAAGAGGCGCATGCCACTTCCCGCACGTTGGTTTTTCTACAAAGAGAATTGCGGGGGAGCTTGGGGGTTCTTTGGGGGTGCTTTGGGGTGCTTTGGGGGTGCTTTGGGGGGTGCTTTGGGGGAGCTTGGGGGGTGCTTTGGGGTTCTTTGGGGGAGCTTGGGGGGTGCTTTGGGGGAGCTTGGTGGTGCATTGGGGGAGCTTGGGGGTTCTTTGGGGGAGCTTTGGGGGTGCTTGGGGGTTCTTTGGGGGTGCTTTGGGGGAGCTTGGGGGGTGCTTTGGGGGAGCTTGGGGGTGCTTTGGGGGAGCTTGGGGGTTCTTTGTGGGGCTTTGGGGTTTCTTTGGGGGAGCTTGGGGTGCTTTGGGGGATGCTTTGGGGGAGCTTGGGGTTCTTTGGGGGACCTTGGGGGGAGCTTTGGGGGTGCTTTGGGGGAGCTTGGGGGGTGCTTTGGGGGTGCTTTGGGGGAGCTTGGGGGGTGCTTTGGGGGAGCTTGGGGGGTGCTTTGGGGGAGCTTTGGGGGAGCTTTGGGGGTGGTTTGGGGGAGCTTGGGGGGTGCTTGGGGGAGCTTGGGGGTTCTTTGGGGGGCTTTGGGGGAGCTTTGGGGGAGCTTGAGGGGTGCTTAAGCGCCACCTTGCCAGCCACCATGCCTGCTAATCAGCTGAACCTACCGATGATCTCCAGCGGCTGTCCGGTGTGTTTGGCGTAGATGAGGTTGATCTGCATCTTCAGCTTCAGGATCTCCTCGGCCTGGATGGCGATGTCTGTGGCTTGACCCTGGACACAGAAAATTAAACTAGAAAAAGCTCCCGTGGACAACATTTAATTAGAGACAAACAGTTTAGATCCGGTACGGATCTTCGTCAGTGTCATGTGAAGCACATACATTTCAGGAAGTGTTTATATACAGGTGACCCTGGACACACACACACACACACACACACACACACACACACACACACACACTAGGGCTGTCACTTTTCATTCGAAATTCGAATGCAACTTCGAATGTGGGGGAGGGGTTCGTGTTCGATATGTAAATTGACTGTTCGATTTTTTTTTTTTTTTTTTTTTTTATGAACCAAAATTAACCAACTGCTGCTTGCTGGTAATGTTAATCCCATGTCAGAAAAAGTCTCCAGATTTGTCGCGTTAGTCTCTTCTGAGAAAGATTGTCTCCAGGGTCTGAAAAGTTGTCTCGAGTTGGATGCAGCCAAGTTTGTGAGGCAGTGTTGTGACTGTGAGCGTCCAAGCTAACACGTCGGGCTGATGCCCGGTGGCCTGCAGTGGGTTGCACCAGCTGTGCGTAAGTTGAAACGTAAGCTAGTTTGAACGTAAAGTCTCACTAAGTCCGAGTTTACGCACTACTAAAAATATTTGGGTTGCACCAAGTGAAATAGTTACAACGTAGGCATAAGTTAGAACTTAAAATTTACACCTACGTCTTACTAGGTGTAAAGTCCTCCGTAAAATAGCAGTTGGCACGGATTGCAACTTGGCACCGTGGCGCATCGTTGTTTTGCGTCCGCAACGCGCTGTCCGTGATAAATTACACCCTTTGATATTTATGACTCACGCTTTTGTTTCCCACAAGCTGCAGCACTGCATACAAATTAAAATAACCGCAACAATTTAGTGAGGCAGGATGGTGGTATAGCCTACAATACTGATGAAGAGCTCACAGATAAACGTTAACAGTAATATGAACCTAAACGAACGTTACTCAATAACGTTCTCATTTGATTAGTGTTGATGAAATATGAAAGCACTAATTTGCGGTGGGCAACATGTCCTGTTTTCACTCCACTTACTTAAACAACCGTAAATAAACACCGTTTCCACCGTGCTTTTCACTGATTGGTCACAGATACTGTACACGTCATTGTCTGCGACACTATTTTGGTTAGTATGGACTTTAGGGTCTACTAGTTAAGATGTACCTTACGTCTCCGTGGTGCACCAAACAAAGACACAACTTTAGTGTCAAACTAACTAGTTTGAACGTAGCAGTTAGTGTGGACTTTACACCCTAACTTAAGACAGAACTTACGTTCAGCTGGTGCAACAGGCTGCTGGACTGAAAAAAATAAATAAATAAATTAATTAATTAACCAAAAAACTTCGAATATATTCGAACGAATTTCGGGCAATTAAAGTTCGTTCGAATTTTATTTTGGGAAAAAGTGACAGCCCTAACACACACACACACACACACACACACACACACACACACACACACACACACACACACACACAC
Source organism: Poromitra crassiceps (assembly GCF_964638095.1). Lineage (NCBI taxonomy): Eukaryota > Metazoa > Chordata > Actinopteri > Beryciformes > Melamphaidae > Poromitra > Poromitra crassiceps. The sequence goes on along the minus strand of NC_139644.1, from coordinate 4,110,038 downwards.
ACACACACACACACACACCTTTAGTTGTAATGACAACCTGCTGACTCTTAGGCCTTAAAGCAGTGGTCTTCAACAGGGATTCCGTGACCCCCCCCCAGGGGGTGTGCAGATATACTGCAGGGGGTCTGCCAATTTTTGTAGTTGTAGTTTTGTAGTTAAATGTGAACATTTAAAAATGTTATTTTAGACAAAAAAAATATTGACTAAACTCCAAGCATTAATAGGCAATAATAAAGCAAATTTTGGCAAAAAGTATTTACATTACAAAGCGAATCTGATTAAGCAATATGTGAAACACATTCTTCTTGCTTTTTTTAATGTAATCTATTAATAAAAAGAAGTGTCAAATTCAACCCTGATATCCTGCTGTGCGCTGGATTATACATTTGATTATAGGCCACGCTTAAAATGCAACAACATTTTTAGTTTAAATCGTAGATCTGTTTCTCTATCATCCAAGAGGTCCTTGGGCTGAAAAAGGTTGACGACCCCCGTCTTAATTAAAGGGATAGTTTGGAGTATTTGAAGTGGGGTTGTATGAGGTATCGATAGTCAGTTTAAGCATGTGCCGGACTGCCGGTATGAGATTTTGACTAGGGATGCACGATATATCGCCAATCATATCGGTATCGGCAGATGTTAGTCATTTTTTACATAAAGGCATCGGTCTGATGTTAATATCGATTATCGTATCAGCCAAAATATTCCCATCGAGAAGAAACATTGTGATAAATCTATGATTTATGGGCTTTTCCAAATGTTTTGGAAATAAAGAAATGTGTAACTTTTTCAAATCCAGTGTTTACATGTGTTTTTCACTATGTACAACATTTTACTATCATAGAAATGTGTTTTTATACAGATCATATCGACATTGGTAAATATCGGTTATCAGCCATAACAGCAATGTTAATATCGGTTATTGGTATCGGCCAACATTTTTACATTGGTGCATCCCTAATTTTGATGGTATTATAACCATAGAAAAATGAATTAAACTTGGTGAAATAGTCCACTTAAATAGTTTTTAAAGTGTAACTAACCCCCAAAACACTTCCCCCCCCAGCTTTTAACCAATATATATGGCTTTTGGGGTGGTATGTAAAGGATTCTGGTAAAAATCTCCACATTTGAGACCAAACTGTTACACTTGTATAAACTGTATCATTATCAGCAGCATAAGTGCCCTCTATGGGTTCAAACCTGCTTTTTGGGGGGCCTCAAATGAATGGCCGATTTGGTACGTTACGTCACGGTGGTGTTTGCGCGTGGTGTACTTCAATGTGAATCAATTGTATATTTTATCAGGTTTATTTTATGCAATAAATGAAGCGCTAATAATAATGAACCGTTCCTGGGTGCTGGGATAACGCAAGGCATTATGGGTAATCGGCTACTGTGTGGCTAATGCTAGCGGCTAGTTAGTTATGTTTCATGGCAGTAAAACGCCACTGAATGACCAAATTGATATAACTTTTAACCATTTCGAGCAACACTGTTTCCATACGGACCACCAGCGTTGGTTAGTTGTTTGTAACGTGACTATATTTATAACGTACTCTCTGATACACTCTGATATAACATTTTTCCTCTATGCGGGGAGAAGTGTCATGGTGCTGTTTCCGGTTTATTTTTCCAGTCTGGACACAGCCAAAGAGTATAGTAAGACAAGAGGAGACGATCTTCTGCCTCTTTCCTTGTTTTTTTTTCAAATCAAGCAGAATGCCGTTTTGCCACAAATCGGGTAAGTTCCCCTTTAAGTCAGAGAGAATTGTGCGGTCTTCATTCTTCTTTTTTCAAGCTATGATAACCTTAGGCAAAAATACCACGGTTTGAACTCGCCATCTTCGGCTGCTCTGAATCCTTCCTGCTCCTCCCTATGGCTGTGCAACAGTCTCTGACAGAGGGGACGATTGTCGCCAAGAGACTCATTCTGAAGGAATGGAAGTCCCCCTCTCCACCCTCTTTTCCGCTGTGGTTGGCAGACATGGTCTCAGTTATACGGATGGAGAGACTCAGATTCCTGAGGACCAAGTGACCTAGAAGATTTTCAACTGTCTGGGACCCGTTGGTTAGGGGCGACGGGTGACTCGGCCGGCTGACTTCTCAGTAGATACTTCAGATTTTCTGCCCTCGGTACCTTACCCTGGCTCCTCCTGAAGGCTGGTGCACCATGATGCGGGAGTTGGGCAGTGAATGTCTCATTCCCGACGTTCCCGCTGCCAGGAGCAAGCTGCCCATGCTGGCTGCCTGGCCCACGCACCAGGTGGAGATGGGGTTAAGGATGTACTGCATGGTGTCATAGATGGCCAGGCCCGCCGTGACCACACCACCTGGGGGGTGGAGGGGGCAGGAGTGGGGGGAAAGAGGCGGGGGGGGGGGGGGGTTGCAGATGGCAGGAAACGAGGAGAGAGGAAAATATTAAGTGACAGGGGCATCTGTGAGCATCTGAATCGGAGAATCAGAATCCTTTTATTTGCCAAGGTATGTTTTCACATACTAGGAATTTGTCTTGGTGTGTGGTTGGTGCTCATTAACATTGATAAGAACAAATATACAAGACATAAACAAATAAAATATAAAGGATCTAAAGAGATTATAAAATATTATAAAGGGATACAGCTTTGAACAGATATAGATAGTATTAACAGATATAAACAGTATTAACAGAGTATAAACAGACTTGCCAGCTAGGTGAGGTAGCTTAAGTTTGTTGTTTACAGATGATGTACAGGGTCAGGGTGCATCCCAGGTAGCAAAAGTAAGTGAGCTTGTGTTGACATGGTTTGCAGATAAGTCATAAGTGACAGTCAGAGTAATAAAATATGTACAGTGACAAGGTGCATGATAGCAGCAGTAGTAACACAATATGTACAGTGATAAGGTGCCCAATAGTAGCAGCAGAGTAATGAGCTTTAGTATTGCACATGTGTGGTGTATGCTATAGTCACACGTCATCTGATCTGAGCATCTGGGCCCAGTTGCACAAAGCACCTTAGGTTAATATTTCCCTTAGGGTCCGGGTTAAGGTGTCCATAAAATAGAATTGACTGCACAAAACACCCTTAAATCTTCTCCATAAGGTTAAACATTTTAAGGAAAACATAAGCACAAGATTTAAGGGTGATACCAGATCCAAGATAATCTACAAACCTTGTTGTGAGCAGTTTCATGTAGGATCTATTTTCTTTCGACCTAACTACACACGCTAGCTGCTAGCTAGTTCCTACATGAGACTGCAGCTAGCTAGCAGCTAGTGGGAGTAGTACGGTCAAAAGAAAATAGTTCCTACATGAAACTGCTCACAACTGTGGATTATCTTGAGTAACCGATCTAAATGGATAAATACAGGCGAGAGGACAAACATGTATTTTGGATTTGAGGATGAGAGTCCTGGAAAAAATATATTGTGATGGTCAGTGCTGATATTGTGGTGGGCTGCCACAAATGTTTCTATAGGTGGGAAACACTCTCTCTGGGTTTCAACCTTATTTGAAACATTTGGCTAAGTACACAACTAAAAATATATATATACATATAACATAGGTCTACTTGTTTTTAAATATTTTAATGCAGAGGTTTTAATTGTTCCATCTACTCCCGTCTGTGTGCCCTCCTGTCCACTTCTCTTACCAGGACTATTGATGTACATGTGGATGGTCTTGTTGTTGCTCTCCGACTGCAGAAAGAGCAGCTGGGCAATAACCAGACTGGCTACATTGTCGTCGATCTGGACAGAGAGGAGAGAGGTGGTGAGGGAAGAGCATGTAGGAGAGGAGAGAGGAGAGAGGTGGTGAGGGAAGACCATGTAGGAGAGAAGAGAGGAGAGAGGTGGTGAGGGAAAAGCATGTAGGAGAGGAGAGAGGTGGTGAGGGAAGACCATGTAGGAGAGGAGAGAGGTGGTGAGGGAAGACCATGTAGGAGAGGAGAGAAGTGGTGAGGGAAGACCATGTAGGAGAGGAGAGAGGTGGTGAGGGAAGACCATGTAGGAGAGGAGAGAGGTGGTGAGGGAAGACCATGTAGGAGAGGAGAGAGGTGGTGAGGGAAGACCATGTAGGAGAGGAGAGAGGTGGTGAGGGAAGACCATGTAGGAGAGGAGAGAGGTGGTGAGGGAAGACCATGTAGGAGAGGAGAGAGGTGGTGAGGGAAGACCATGTAGGAGAGGAGAGAAGTGGTGAGGGAAGACCATGTAGGAGAGGAGAGAGGTGGTGAGGGAAGACCATGTAGGAGAGGAGAGAGGTGGTGAGGGAAGACCATGTAGGAGAGGAGAGAGGTGGTGAGGGAAGACCATGTAGGAGAGGAGAGAGGTGGTGAGGGAAGACCATGTAGGAGAGGAGAGAGGAGAGAGGTGGTGAGGGAAGACCATGTAGGAGAGGAGAGAGGTGGTGAGGGAAGACCATGTAGGAGAGGAGAGAGGTGGTGAGGGAAGACCATGTAGGAGAGGAGAGAAGTGGTGAGGGAAGACCATGTAGGAGAGGAGAGAGGTGGTGAGGGAAGACCATGTAGGAGAGGAGAGAGGTGGTGAGGGAAGACCATGTAGGAGAGGAGAGAGGTGGTGAGGGAAGACCATGTAGGAGAGGAGAGAGGTGGTGAGGGAAGACCATGTAGGAGAGGAGAGAGGTGGTGAGGGAAGACCATGTAGGAGAGGAGAGAGGTGGTGAGGGAAGACCATGTAGGAGAGGAGAGAAGTGGTGAGGGAAGACCATGTAGGAGAGGAGAGAGGTGGTGAGGGAAGACCATGTAGGAGAGGAGAGAGGTGGTGAGGGAAGACCATGTAGGAGAGGAGAGAGGTGGTGAGGGAAGACCATGTAGGAGAGAAGAGAGGTGGTGAGGGAAGACCATGTAGGAGAGGAGAGAGGTGGTGAGGGAAGACCATGTAGGAGAGGAGAGAGGTGGTGGGGGAAGACCATGTAGGAGAGGAGAGAGGTGGTGAGGGAAGACCATGTAGGAGAGGAGAGAGGTGGTGAGGGAAGACCATGTAGGAGAGGAGAGAGGTGGTGAGGGAAGACCATGTAGGAGAGGAGAGAGGTGGTGGGGGAAGACCATGTAGGAGAGGAGAGAGGAGAGAGGTGGTGAGGGAAGACCATGTAGGAGAGAAGAGAGGAGAGAGGTGGTGAGGGAAGACCATGTAGGAGAGGAGAGAGGTGGTGAGGGAAGACCATGTAGGAGAGGAGAGAGGTGGTGAGGGAAGACCATGTAGGAGAGGAGAGAGGTGGTGAGGGAAGACCATGTAGGAGAGGAGAGAGGTGGTGAGGGAAGACCATGTAGAAGAGGAGAGAGGTGGTGAGGGAAGACCATGTAGGAGAGGAGAGAGGTGGTGAGGGAAGACCATGTAGGAGAGGAGAGAGGAGAGAGGTGGTGAGGGAAGACCATGTAGAAGAGGAGAGAGGAGAGAGGTGGTGAGGGAAGATGAGGTAGGAGAGGAGAGAGGTGGTGAGGGAAGACCATGTAGGAGAGGAGAGAGGTGGTGAGGGAAGACCATGTAGGAGAGGAGAGAGGTGGTGAGGGAAGAGCATGTAGGAGAGAAGAGAGGTGGTGAGGGAAGACCATGTAGGAGAGGAGAGAGGTGGTGAGGGAAGACCATGTAGGAGAGGAGAGAGGTGGTGAGGGAAGAGCATGTAGGAGAGAAGAGAGGTGGTGAGGGAAGAGCATGTAGGAGAGGAGAGAGGTGGTGAGGGAAGACCATGTAGAAGAGGAGAGAGGTGGTGAGGGAAGATGAGGTAGAAGAGGAGAGAGGTGGTGAGGGAAGACCATGTAGGAGAGGAGAGAGGTGGTGAGGGAAGACCATGTAGGAGAGGAGAGAGGTGGTGAGGGAAGAGCATGTAGGAGAGAAGAGAGGTGGTGAGGGAAGACCATGTAGGAGAGGAGAGAGGTGGTGAGGGAAGACCATGTAGGAGAGGAGAGAGGTGGTGAGGGAAGAGCATGTAGGAGAGAAGAGAGGTGGTGAGGGAAGAGCATGTAGGAGAGGAGAGAGGTGGTGAGGGAAGACCATGTAGAAGAGGAGAGAGGTGGTGAGGGAAGACCATGTAGAAGAGGAGAGAGGAGAGAGGTGGTGAGGGAAGACCATGTAGGAGAGGAGAGAGGAGAGAGGTGGTGAGGGAAGACCATGTAGAAGAGGAGAGAGGAGAGAGGTGGTGAGGGAAGACCATGTAGAAGAGGAGAGAGGAGAGAGGTGGTGAGGGAAGATGAGGTAGGAGAGGAGAGAGGTGGTGAGGGAAGACCATGTAGGAGAGGAGAGAGGTGGTGAGGGAAGACCATGTAGAAGAGGAGAGAGGTGGTGAGGGAAGACCATGTAGGAGAGGAGAGAGGTGGTGAGGGAAGACCATGTAGGAGAGGAGAGAGGAGAGAGGTGGTGAGGGAAGACCATGTAGGAGAGGAGAGAGGTGGTGAGGGAAGACCATGTAGAAGAGGAGAGAGGAGAGAGGTGGTGAGGGAAGACCATGTAGAAGAGGAGAGAGGAGAGAGGTGGTGAGGGAAGATGAGGTAGGAGAGGAGAGAGGTGGTGAGGGAAGACCATGTAGGAGAGAAGAGAGGAGAGAGGTGGTGAGGGAAGACCATGTAGAAGAGGAGAGAGGAGAGAGGTGGTGAGGGAAGATGAGGTAGGAGAGGAGAGAGGTGGTGAGGGAAGACCATGTAGGAGAGGAGAGAGGTGGTGAGGGAAGACCATGTAGGAGAGGAGAGAGGTGGTGAGGGAAGAGCATGTAGGAGAGAAGAGAGGTGGTGAGGGAAGACCATGTAGGAGAGGAGAGAGGTGGTGAGGGAAGACCATGTAGAAGAGGAGAGAGGTGGTGAGGGAAGATGAGGTAGAAGAGGAGAGAGGTGGTGAGGGAAGACCATGTAGAAGAGGAGAGAGGTGGTGAGGGAAGACCATGTAGAAGAGGAGAGAGGAGAGAGGTGGTGAGGGAAGACCATGTAGGAGAGGAGAGAGGTGGTGAGGGAAGACCATGTAGGAGAGGAGAGAGGTGGTGAGGGAAGACCATGTAGGAGAGAGGAGAGAGGTGGTGAGGGAAGACCATGTAGAAGAGGAGAGAGGAGAGAGGTGGTGAGGGAAGACCATGTAGGAGAGGAGAGAGGTGGTGAGGGAAGACCATGTAGGAGAGGAGAGAGGTGGTGAGGGAAGACCATGTAGGAGAGAAGAGAGGAGAGAGGTGGTGAGGGAAGAGCATGTAGGAGAGGAGAGAGGAGAGAGGTGGTGAGGGAAGACCATGTAGGAGAGGAGAGAGGAGAGAGGTGGTGAGGGAAGACCATGTAGGAGAGGAGAGAGGAGAGAGGTGGTGAGGGAAGACCATGTAGGAGAGGAGAGAGGTGGTGAGGGAAGACCATGTAGGAGAGGAGAGAGGAGAGAGGTGGTGAGGGAAGATGAGGTAGGAGAGGAGAGAGGAGAGAGGTGGTGAGGGAAGACCATGTAGGAGAGGAGAGAGGAGAGAGGTGGTGAGGGAAGACCATGTAGGAGAGGAGAGAGGTGGCGAGGGAAGACCATGTAGGAGAGGAGAGAGGTGGTGAGGGAAGACCATGTAGAAGAGGAGAGAGGAGAGAGGTGGTGAGGGAAGACCATGTAGGAGAGGGAGAGAGGAGAGAGGTGGTGAGGGAAGACCATGTAGGAGAGGAGAGAGGAGAGAGGTGGTGAGGGAAGACCATGTAGGAGAGGGAGAGAGGAGAGAGGTGGTGAGGGAAGACCATGTAGGAGAGGAGAGAGGAGAGAGGTGGTGAGGGAAGACCATGTAGGAGAGGGAGAGAGGAGAGAGGTGGTGAGGGAAGACCATGTAGAAGAGGAGAGAGGAGAGAGGTGGTGAGGGAAGACCATGTAGGAGAGGAGAGAGGAGAGAGGTGGTGAGGGAAGACCATGTAGAAGAGGAGAGAGGAGAGAGGTGGTGAGGGAAGACCATGTAGGAGAGGGAGAGAGGAGAGAGGTGGTGAGGGAAGCTATTGTATTAGGAAACACTGCAACAGGAAGTCAGCTAGGGGCAAGTTAGAATGTTTATGCTGTCAAGTTAAAGCCATGTATATATATATATATTATAATGTTTATGCTGTCAAGTTAAAGTCATGTATATATATATATATATTATAATGTTTATGCTGTCAAGTTAAAGCCATGTATATATATATATATATTATAATGTTTATGCTGTCAAGTTAAAGCCATGTATATATATATATATATATATTATAATGTTTATGCTGTCAAGTTAAAGTCATGTATATATATATATATATTATAATGTTTATGCTGTCAAGTTAAAGCCATGTATATATATATATATATTATAATGTTTATGCTGTCAAGTTAAAGCCATGTATATATATATATATATTATAATGTTTATGCTGTCAAGTTAAAGTCATGTATATATATATATATATTATAATGTTTATGCTGTCAAGTTAAAGTCATGTATATATATATATATATTATAATGTTTATGCTGTCAAGTTAAAGTCATGTATATATATATATATATTATAATGTTTATGCTGTCAAGTTAAAGTCATGTATATATATATATATATTATAATGTTTATGCTGTCAAGTTAAAGCCATGTATATATATATATATATTATAATGTTTATGCTGTCAAGTTAAAGCCATGTATATATATATATATATTATAATGTTTATGCTGTCAAGTTAAAGTCATGTATATATATATATATATTATAATGTTTATGCTGTCAAGTTAAAGTCATGTATATATATATATATATTATAATGTTTATGCTGTCAAGTTAAAGCCATGTATATATATATATATATTATAATGTTTATGCTGTCAAGTTAAAGCCATGTATATATATATATATATTATAATGTTTATGCTGTCAAGTTAAAGTCATGTATATATATATATATATTATAATGTTTATGCTGTCAAGTTAAAGTCATGTATATATATATATATATTATAATGTTTATGCTGTCAAGTTAAAGCCATGTATATATATATATATATTATAATGTTTATGCTGTCAAGTTAAAGCCATGTATATATATATATATATTATAATGTTTATGCTGTCAAGTTAAAGTCATGTATATATATATATATATTATAATGTTTATGCTGTCAAGTTAAAGTCATGTATATATATATATATATTATAATGTTTATGCTGTCAAGTTAAAGCCATGTATATATATATATATATTATAATGTTTATGCTGTCAAGTTAAAGTCATGTATATATATATATATATTATAATGTTTATGCTGTCAAGTTAAAGTCATGTATATATATATATATATTATAATGTTTATGCTGTCAAGTTAAAGCCATGTATATATATATATATATTATAATGTTTATGCTGTCAAGTTAAAGCCATGTATATATATATATATATTATAATGTTTATGCTGTCAAGTTAAAGTCATGTATATATATATATATATTATAATGTTTATGCTGTCAAGTTAAAGTCATGTATATATATATATATATTATAATGTTTATGCTGTCAAGTTAAAGCCATGTATATATATATATATATTAGAATGTTTATGCTGTCAAGTTAAAGCCATGTATATATATATATATATTAGAATGTTTATGCTGTCAAGTTAAAGTCATGTATAAACTCAAGAGTCATTTCATACAGGACCCATCACACAGATGATCCTCTCCCTCAGGAGGCGGGAATAGATGTCATACGCTCGTTCTCCTCTCCCCTAAAACAACAGAAACAAAAGGAGGTCAGAAGACAGAGACAGAGCTCTGTATGTTCTGTTCTGTATCAGCATCAGTCAGACGTGACAAAATCATTGACAAACATTCACTTAAAGCATGTGATTTCTGCACATTGCAGGGTTCCCACACATTTTCATGGATAATATTTCAAAACTTTTCCAGGATCCATAATAGAATTTCCATGTAACGCGAGATGGTGACCCCGAATCAATACCAGAAATGATTACTATTTATATTGGATTTGAGTGTTTTAGAGTCACTCTGGCATCACATTACATAGAAGCTATTGAAATCAAAAATATTAACATAAAATACAAGAAGCACTAACATGGACAGATAATTAGGGAGCTACGTTACGTCAACAGCTACAGAAAATACATTTACAGTTATGTTACATTATGTGGAAGATTATCCATGGAAGATTACTCTAACAAATTATTTCATAGGCCAAATCTAGAAGGTCTCAACGATGTAGTTGATGTATGAGTATGTATATAATGTAGATGAAGTATGTATATGACGTATGTGATAATGATGTAGTATTAACAACAGTAGGCTATGTATTGTGCAGTATGGTATTTATGAGACTTGTCTCACTCACTGTCTGCTCCACAACTATGGGTACGAGAGGACTCCTGCACACAGAACTGTGCTGGATGGACCTGCTGCATCTCAACACCAACCCTCCCGCCTGCAGCACCCTCTGAGAGAGAGAGAGAGAGAGACACACACACACACACACACACACACACACACACACACACACACACACACACACACACACACACACACACACACACACACTTTTCTATGATGGAGGTAGTTAAAGGGATACACCAACTTTTCGGGAGTTTCCATTTGCCATATCCCCCATACATAACCAAGATCCACAGTGTCTTCACCGTCACTCTCTGCACAGTATACAGTGAGGCTGAGCTACAGTCACTCTCTGCACAGTATACAGTGAGGCTGAGCTACAGTCACTCTCTGCACAGTACACAGTGAGGCTGAGCTACAGTCACTCTCTGCACAGTATACAGTGAGGCTGAGCTACAGTCACTCTCTGCACAGTACACAGTGAGGCTGAGCTACAGTCACTCTCTGCACAGTACACAGTGAGGCTGAGCTACAGTCACTCTCTGCACAGTATACAGTGAGGCTGAGCTACAGTCACCCTCTGCACAGTACACAGTGAGGCTGAGCTACAGTCACTCTCTGCACAGTATACAGTGAGGCTGAGCTACAGTCACTCTCTGCACAGTATACAGTGAGGCTGAGCTACAGTCACCCTCTGCACAGTACACAGTGAGGCTGAGCTACAGTCACTCTCTGCACAGTACACAGTGAGGCTGAGCTACAGTCACTCTCTGCACAGTACACAGTGAGGCTGAGCTACAGTCACTCTCTGCACAGTACACAGTGAGGCTGAGCTACAGTCACCCTCTGCACAGTACACAGTGAGGCTGAGCTACAGTCACTCTCTGCACAGTATACAGTGAGGCTGAGCTACAGTCACTCTCTGCACAGTACACAGTGAGGCTGAGCTACAGTCACCCTCTGCACAGTATACAGTGAGGCTGAGCTACAGTCACCCTCTGCACAGTACACAGTGAGGCTGAGCTACAGCCATCACTCTCTGCACAGTACACAGTGAGGCTGAGCTACAGTCACTCTCTGCACAGTACACAGTGAGGCTGAGCTACAGCCATCACTCTCTGCACAGTACACAGTGAGGCTGAGCTACAGCCATCACTCTCTGCACAGTACACAGTGAGGCTGAGCTACAGCCATCACTCTCTGCACAGTATACAGTGAGGCTGAGCTACAGCCATCACTCTCTGCACAGTACACAGTGAGGCTGAGCTACAGCCATCACTCTCTGCACAGTATACAGTGAGGCTGAGCTACAGCCACTCTCTGCACAGAACACAGTGAGGCTGAGCTACAGTCACTCTCTGCACAGTACACAGTGAGGCTGAGCTACAGTCACTCTCTGCACAGTATACAGTGAGGCTGAGCTACAGTCACTCTCTGCACAGTACACAGTGAGGCTGAGCTACAGTCACTCTCTGCACAGTACACAGTGAGGCTGAGCTACAGTCACTCTCTGCACAGTACACAGTGAGGCTGAGCTACAGTCACTCTCTGCACAGTACACAGTGAGGCTGAGCTACAGCCATCACTCTCTGCACAGTACACAGTGAGGCTGAGCTACAGTCACTCTCTGCACAGAACACAGTGAGGCTGAGCTACAGTCACTCTCTGCACAGTACACAGTGAGGCTGAGCTACAGTCACTCTCTGCACAGTATACAGTGAGGCTGAGCTACAGTCACTCTCTGCACAGTACACAGTGAGGCTGAGCTACAGTCACTCTCTGCACAGTACACAGTGAGGCTGAGCTACAGTCACTCTCTGCACAGTACACAGTGAGGCTGAGCTACAGTCACTCTCTGCACAGTACACAGTGAGGCTGAGCTACAGCCGTCAAGTTAGTATCGCCATAGAATGGAGGCAAATGGTACAGCCGTTCAAAATCACCCAAAACACACATCTAACAGCGTCAAAATACATGTTGTGCTTTGGGTACTCACCACGCGAGGAAATATTAATCCATAGTTACGTGAAACTTAATTTTCTGAGTAAATCCCCACACAGTTACCTTGTTTGCCTGGAAATCGCGCTTCCGCTGTAAACAGCGCATGCGCTGTACTGTATGCTGCGCATGCCTGGTGGCCATGTTTAGAAAGTAATTCCGGCTATCTATTTATCTTTTAAAAAGATAATCTCTCCGCATTTTGGATAGAGAGAGATCACAACGCCACTTTCGTCACATCAGCGACACGATCACGATACGATATTATAGATTCGATACGATACGATATTTGCAGATATCACAAGTCTGCTACGATATGATTTGTATTTGATTCAGGCGTCTGTGATCGTTATGAGACGATATAAAAGACAATCGGCTACAAAATGTAATACCTCATCAAATGGCAATTAGGACTTTTTGATACTTTTTAAAGGGCTTTAATTTTCCCTAAGTTGATTTACCAACTTTTAATACTTTTCAAGACTCCGCGGATATCCTGTAAATGTAACCATGTCACCACGAGTTCCATGAAGGCAGCATAACACATTGGAGATGGCTTAAACCCACACGGAATCTGCAGCCACAGAACTAGGATGCAAACAGCCAGGCTACTACTCACTTTTTACTGTTTTTCTGGTGCTACAGGAGAGCGAGAAGGCATACATACACGCGACAGTGACATCACATCGCTTATATTTTGACATTCTGAGTGAGAGCAGATTAGCTCAAGAGTTTGATGTATAATATATGCATGTCGTGTTAAAGTTGTGTGAACTGTCGCAGTTTTTAAATTGTAAACAGAGTTAGCCGGCTAGAGTCAGACATGCAAGTCTCGAGCCACTTGGGCACCATAGGGTTCCATTGCCGTTGCCACCCAGTGCGGCAACGGCAATGGAACCCTAGTATGGAGCCTGGGTTCCATTGCCATTGCCACCCTATGGAGCCTGAGTTTGAGCGTCTGACTCTAGCCGGCTGACCGTGTTAACAATTTAAAAACTGCGACAGTTCACACAACTTTAAGACGACATGCATAATATAGCCTACATCAAACTCTTGAGCTAATCTGCTCTCACTCAGAATGTCAAAATATAAAGCGATGTGATCTATACTTTTTGAGGTATTAACGGTTGTTTGGCACAACTTTGCAGCCATCATGCGCGGGGTTACGCATTTTTGGGTGGCAGTGACGCGCTGATTCGTCCTATTTAAACTTTATTAGTTTATTTATTAAACAGCTCTGGTGGAGACAGCAAGCCAATGACATGCTCCCTCATAACTTGCCACATCGATGCCACAGATCTGTGGCATTTTGTTGTGATGGAACTGCACATTCTAGCGATATGTGCACATTCAGATGATATTAGTTTGACATTTATTTTGGAGACTGGAATACATTTTCCTTCTTACGCAATTCATACCTGGCCACTCAAAATGTCAAATGAAACGCGCTTTTCCTGCTGTTTAATCCGCATCTTGATCACACCTGTCATGGATTATTTTGGCGAAGGAAGTGCTGCTCACTAACACAGATTTACCAAAATGCGAGAGAAATAAGCCTTTTGTGAGCATAGAAACAGTTTGACATCGTTTATTTCAATTGGTGAGAAACGGGAGGAAAAGAATAGTTGGAATAATGTGTGTTCTGTAAGATGAGTTAGTTCGCTGGGCTGCTTGACGTAACGTTACACAAGCTGCCTGCGAGATGCTCCACGCGACAGCAGAGATAATCAAGGTTAGCGCGACTTTGAACAGAATGTGGTCTATATGCAGACGACACGTTTACACGAAGGGTTCGAGCTGCATGTAGTAACGTTACTCACTCCAAGAAGAAGCATTGTTGTCTTGTAATCTCTCACAGGGTAAGTATGCGATCCCCTCTGACCCCTGGCTGCACCGGAAACAAACTTCAGCTGGTCCGTCTTCTTCTACTTGGAATTACAGCAGACGAGACGATACACAGCGTGTTGCTGCCTCCTGCTGCCAAGGAGGTTTTGTTGCTGGTGATTTTAGGGCAGGGGTTTTCAAAGTCTGAGAGTGTGGGCCTCCCCACCTGGCAATTATTCGCGTTTTTTGTTTAGTCTTTGTATTGAGCACACCTATAGACTATATGTACATTATGAGATTGCTATTTTTCCTGTGACTATACCCGCTGTACAGTAATTTCAACATCATTATGCATTACTTCACAGTGTCATTTAGGTTATAGCTATATTCAAACTCAAAAAATGTCTTCAAAGTGACAGAGATACAATGTCAACAACAGTTGTTTTTCCCTTTGGACACATGATATGATTGTGCCTTCAGAAAACACCATCATATAAGTTAATCCGTTGTAGAGCAGAACCTCTCTCTCTCCCCCCCCTCTCTCCCTGCAGTGATTTGAGTTTTGAAAACTATAGAGCCAATCAAAATGTGGGACATGGTCTAAGTGGGATCTGGGAAAAGGCATGGAAATGCTGTGCAGTCCCACACAAAGTGGGACATCTGGTCACTGACTCTCACCCCAGCAGCCAAGAAGATGGGATAAGTCACCCTCTGGCAGGGAAGTAACTAATTACAACTACTCACGTTACTGTAATTGTTACTTTTTACTTTTACTGGAATATTTTTTTCAACACCAGTGGTTTTACTTGTAGTTGAGCAATATTTCAGTAATGTAACAGTAGGCTACGTCTACTTGAGTACAGACTTTCAGTAGTTAGTACTTCTTCCACCACTGCCCTCTAGATGGAGCCAACACCTTTTTACACGTAAGTACCACCTCAGAAATGACCACCATACTGAGAGGGAGGGAGCCCTGCATACCACCAATGGTACTGCAGAGGTCAGGGACAAAACCTTGGGTTAGAATAGGTACACTTCTGCATTATGGCATCATTGGCATGGTGCCACCAACGGTCGCTGTGGTGCAAAATAACTCATGAGCCTAACAGGAATACTATAGAAATATTATAGGGATACTGTAGGAATCAGGGGCGGACTGGGATCATAATTCAGGCCGGGCATTTCTACCAAGCAGGCCAGGCCAAATTTTTTTGGCCGTTTGAAGCCCAATTTGGGTCGTTTGAAGCTAGATTTAGTGAATATAATGCTAACGCAATGATGTTACCTATTTGTTCACTAATAGAAACATCAACATTGCCTAGATAACTCCAAGTATAATATGAAGAAGTAAAACCAAAAACATGCCTCTGTACAAACGCTTCACAGCAAACTTTATTTAAGGAAGAGTGATCAGATGGTGCATACTGCGTTATATCATCATGTGTCTGTCTGTGTGACTCACCTCCAGTGGCCTGGGCTGGGACAAGTCTGACTGATAAGTTAACTCATTCCTGCCTGCCTGTCTGCTGGCTGCTATCCGTGCACATAGGAACACTACTGGCCTCAGTGGCCTGCCTGGCCTGCTGTTCAGTGAGTGGCCTGACTGCGGGCACAATATATATATACTGTATATAGGCTATATGTTCAGTGAGTGGCCTGACTGCGGGCACAATATATATATATATATAGGCTATATGTTCAGTGAGTGGCCTGACTGTGGGCACAATATATATATATATATAGGCTATATGTTCAGTGAGTGGCCTGACTGTGGGCACATTATATATATATATAGGCTATATGTTCAGTGAGTGGCCTGACTGCGGGCACAATATAGGCTATATAGGCTATATGTTCAGTGAGTGGCCTGACTGTGGGCACAATATATATATATATATAGGCTATATGTTCAGTGAGTGGCCTGACTGTGGGCACAATATATATATATAGGCTATATAGGCTATATGTTCAGTGAGTGGCCTGACTGTGGGCACATTATATATATATATAGGCTATATAGGCTATATGTTCAGTGAGTGGCCTGACTGCGGGCCAGGCCAGGCCACCGGGCATTTGCCCGACGTGCCCGATTATGCAGTCCGCGCCTGGTAGGAATATTAGGAATACTCTAGTCTAGGAATATTATAGGAATACTATGGAATATTGTACTATTATATAGGAATACTATAGGAATACTGATAGTATAGGAATACTTTGTACTTTTGCACTTTACCATTCTAATGGCTTTTGCTGCTGTTGCTATTGTTAGTTGTTGTTGGTAAGTACTGGAATATTATAGTAATACTATATGTTATAGGAATACTGTAGGAATATCATAGTACAGTAATACTATAGGAATATTATACTGTAGGAATACTATAGGAATATTAAGAAGAAAGACAAACCCCATCTATATTACGTCACAGAGTGACATGATGCTGCATTGTCTTTGGTTTCTGCCTCTTTTGTTGCCTCGTCTGTCTGAAGGCATCTCCCTCCGTCTCTCCCTATGACCTCTGACCTCCCCTCCACCTCCACCACTCCCCCGCTGAACGCACTTCATCTGTCCAGGAGGGGTCACTCCACCGCTGCATGCAATCAGTAGAGTAGGTCCAGGAGGGGTCACTCCCCCGCTGCATGCAGTCAGTAGAGTAGGTCCAGGAGGGGTCAGCGTCGGCGAGGGTGCTCACTGTCAGGTGGAAGCATCTGTTAGACAAACACACCGCATCTTCCAATCCACAGAGAGATAGGTCAGAATCGCCACCCTATTATAGTAGTCAGATGTGGCCAGGTCGCCGATGATGCTCATCAGTGAGTGATCTCAACAGTGATGTCAACAGTGATCATCGGCACAATATTGCTCAACTAAGCATGCTCAGCCAGACTGACATCACTGATGATGATTGTTAATGCCAATGCTGACATTGTGACATCACCAGTGATGTCATAAGTGCACACTGCACTCGAGCAATTGTGTGTTGCCGGACGCTTGCGCATTACATCGTCAGTGACATCATACTTGAGTGACATCACACACATTCATACAAAAAATTAGGAAGTGTGCAAAATGTTTAGTTCATGTTTATTTACATTATGAACTCTAAAAATCACACTTTTCTGTAAGTGGCTCTGAGAGTGTCAGATGTCTCAGAGCATTTAGGAAAACAAAAGGATTGGAACTCTGCTCTTACTGTCAACTGTAATGCCAGGTGGACTCTCACCAACCTGAAGACAAGAACATCTCAGCAGTCAACTCAAGCAAGGCTCACACAGTTCTACAGGAAGTCAATCTACAGAAAGTTGCAGAGGTTCTGTGATGATGAGGGGCACTGGTGGCCTAAAGGCTAAGCGAGCTTGTGACCGCAAGGTCGTCGGTTCAATCGCCGCGACTGGCAGGATAAATCTGGTATAGGATGAATCAGCGTGATGTCACAACAACAACAAATCCCCCAGAAATGCGGAAGCCCGCAGCAGTTAACTAGTATGAGTTGTGCCAAATGAATGTTAATATCTCAAAAACTATACATCACATCGCTTATATTTTGACATTGTGAGTGAGAACAGAAGTAGCTCAAGAGTTTGATGTAGCTATAATATATGCATGTCGTGTTAAAGTTGTGTGAACTGTCGCAGTTTTTAAAATGTAAACTGCACAGCTGGGGCTAGAGTAATCAAGGGTGGCTTACCAAAATGCTGTTTGGCTGATCCCTCGTACAGTGCTCAGGGTGTCATGTATTTCCTAAACTTGAAAAGATCAAGTTTGCACTTTGAGGATCTAACAGACGTTTTATTCAGCAATGGAAACCCTTCATTTCATATTTCAATATAACAGTCTTACCTTTGCGTATTTTCTTTTTTTTTGTCTGTCTTATGTAAACTTAATGTTGTACAGTACAGTACCACACCAGATACTAGGACAGCTATTTAATCGTGCATTCCTTTATAACTGGGGACTGGTAATCTTACGACTTCAAAGGTCATGAGCTGGGTGGTGACGTCATCAGAGCTGGTATTTCCCATTCCAAACTCGTAGAAGCCTCAGCAGCCCCAACCTCAAAAATCCAAGATGGCTGCGCCGCGCAACAACAGTAGTAGTAATCGTAGTAATATTGTTTAGCACTTCTGTTTTGTTTGTGTCTCATTAAATCCGCTGTACACACAGCACTGCATAACATCTATCTGTGTGGACATGAGGCTGCAGTGTTTGTATGCGCAAAATGCCGCAAAATTCCATGTTGTCAATTGTTATTGCTAACAATGGCTGCTAGCCTGGCTAGCGAGTGGATCTGACCAATGAACAGTGAACTTCCCAGCTCAAGTTTTCTGCAAATGGAACGCTAACAAAACGGATGTGATGTCATTTAGCCTCCACATCCCAGTTATTTTTGCGATAAAGGAACGCACGATGAGCCCCACCCAATCTCATCACCCAGTCTGCATCCAGTTATCTGACAGATGATCTTGAGTGAGACTGGCTTCCAATGTTTCAACATCAGTTTATATCAATCAGAGACTTCCTGCTTCAGGGTATTTTCCCATTGGTTCACATATAGTCAAACCCCAAAAATGCATCTCATGCGTCAGGCGTACGACTGAAGTACCTTTGTGGTTAAACCATGCATCGCTTCTTGTAAACCGTACGCCTATCTCGTACCACACCAGATACTATGACAGCTATTTAACGGCAAATAGGGGTGGAGGGGGGTATTATTTAGCCTATGTTCAAACAAAACACGCAATTTTATGTATTGTTTTCTTTCCATAATTTCCTAATTATAAAAATGTGACAATGGCAACCACTGTGAATTGCTGTAAATATTACATCTCGGCTTGCTGCAGTATGCTCAAATTTGAGTATAGGCTCCAACAGATGTCTCCTAATTAGATTCAAGTACAGAAGAAGCCATGTGCCAGTGGTTTCTAGTGCTAGTGGTTTCTACCTGACCCTAACCTCCCAGTGGTTTCTAGCCATGTAGAAGAACCTGAATCTCAGATAGTCTGGCGCAGCTAGGAGTTGCCATCCTCTGTGCCCTTTGGTACAAGTCAGAATCCCCAGAGTAACGAGCATGATACAGTAAGTCTACCTTCTGTTGCCTCTCCTTCCAACAGTTGTTTCTGAGGATGGAGATGTATTCTTCTTCCAGACTTTTCTCAATCTTCCTCAGCTTATTACCAGAGAATTCTTTGTTGAAACGCTCTCCCACATAGAAAGGCACCTTCAGGGCTGATGTATGCCTTTGGTGAATATGGCCAGCTGACAGGCGGTAGCTAAGGCTGTAGGGGCGCTGCGACGCCATTATCTGGCTGAGGGCACAAAGGACGAAGGGGAGCAAGATGATCAGCTGGAGAAACAGAAGCAGTCCTCCATGTCTCTGTGGTTCTCTTCTCTCTTGCCTGTTTTCTTGTCTGCCATTACATGTAAACATGTATATTGCGTGATGGGTAGCCTCCACCAAAGAACACGTTGAAGAGGTCCTCAGGTGAGATGTCTGCTTCAAATTGCCTGTGTCTGGTTGGGTGAGATCTTTCCTCTCCGTACTGCTCGTACTGTTCCTCGGTGTTGCTCAGCACAGCATATGCATTTCCAATAGCTTTGAATGCTTCTGTGGCTCCTGGTGCGTGGTTTTTATCTGGGTGGAACTTCAGAGCCAGCTTTCTGTAAGCCTTTTTAAGATCCTCTTCAGAGGAGGTCTTTTCAACTCCCAGAATTTGGTGGAAATCTTTACAGCTCTTAATCTTTTTAACAGCGTCCAGCTGCTCTGCAGTATATGGTTTAGCTGTGTCTTTGGTGCCCTCTCCTGCCTCTTCTCCGTGGTTGCGATGTCTGATTCTGGGAGCATCTCGGTTCATAGCACTGCCATTCTCATCTGGGGGCTTCCTATTCTGTGTTAACTCCAATAAGTCTTTAGCTTGGTCTGTTGGAAACAAGCACTGTGCTTTTTCTGGTTAGTTAACCCTGGGTGCATGGAGATGACTGGCCACTACTATAGTGATGTCATCAGTGATGATGGCATCAGTGATGTCACTCAAGAAATTGTGATGTCATCAGCGGTGTCATCAGTGACTGATGTCATCAGTGATGTCTGCAGTGACTGATATCGTCAGTGACTGATGTAATTAGTGAGTGAAGACATTGTGACCATCTAAAGATTGCACACAGGCAGGCCATCCTATTGAGGGAGAAGAGGACGAGGAACAGAATGTAGGGAAACAGTGGATGGATAAATCCAGAAGGAGGCGGTAATGCAACATAAATGTAGCCCGTGGAATTGAGTACCACACGAGACACAATGACTTCTTTTGGGGTTACTTTAGGACAGAGGGTGAGACAGAGTCAGGTCCCGCTGGCTTTTGTGACTTCTGTCTTTTAAATCCTATCCTACTACTATGAGTGCGGAGTTGTAAGTTGCTTTGATCGCCTCCAAAATGAGCCAAAACCCTTTTCAGGGCTCTGGAATGAATGTGGTGCAGAGAAAAGGTGCTACAGTGATCTTTGACACATTTGAGGCCTTCACACTCATATAGACATTGGCTTGAGTGACGTCACTGATGACAAGAAATTGGCTCGAGGCAGAGAAAGGGTGTGAAGTGCGAAGCGCATGAGATGGCATTAGTTTGGTCACACCCATGGTTTATTGAGCATGCTAACCGTGCTGCGTGCTAACCGTGCTGCGTGCTAACCGTGCTGCGTGCTAACCGTGCCATTTCCTAGTCTTTGTAACGGGAAGCAATGGGGTTCCTGAGATACGTTGATGTTTGGAAATGATGTGGCACCTACAGTAAGCACCTTGGCTTGAATTGATCCAAAGCATTCATTTTCTGTCTGTCTGTTGGCATCAACTGACCTGTTGTTAGAGTTAATGGAAGATGTTGACCTTGTAGTCCAGTGCTTCCTTACCTAGGTCAGGCTATACTGAGCTATAGGCTATAATGAGCACAGTCCTGAGAGGGAGAGCAGCCTGGAGGTGACGGAGGAGAGAGGGGGGTGGGGATGTCTGTCTGGCCACCATGTTGACCTCATTGACCACAGCCACACCAGGCTCCTATGCACACACACACACACACACACACACACACACACACACACACACACACACACACACACACACACACACACACACACACACACGGAGCGACCTAATCAATATGTAACTAAGGAAGGAGGGAGGATGATGGAGAGAGTGGGGCATAAAGTGGAAAGGATGGAGGAGGGGAAAGGAATGAATGGTGAAAATGAGTGGATTATCAATAGAAGGAGAGAGGGCGGAGCTTAGACGAACAGAGAGGGTGGGGCTTAAACTAACATACGCACACATTTCCTATAGGCCAAATGAAACACCACTGCAACAGAATATGACGCACAGAGACAAGTTACAAGGTGGCTCAACATGTGACTTCATTGGTGGAAATTATTTAAACAGGTTGATTTCCATTGCAAACAAGTGAAATTATGGCAATTGTTTTTAAGAAAAATCCTTTAACACTCATTACTCGACTAAATGACTTATTCAGGTGAATATTTTGAGAAATGTATCAAGATGGATTCAACAAAATTTAAGATAAACATTTCACTGCACACTAAATTAGTTCTTGTTTTTTTCATTTTCTTTTTTTTGCAAATTGTGCTCTTTCTCTAGATACCCTCACAGAAAACTACAGTTATACAGAGCCTATTGCGTTTTAGAAGGATACAAAAACATCACAGCAAAACCAAGAATCTGTAGAGCAATATTATATGAAAATTATACAAAAAATAGACAGAGACTATTGTGCCTGAAAACAGCATTTAAATACACAGAGGCTATTACCTGAAAACATCATTTAAATACACAGAGACTATTACCTGAAAACAGCATTGAAATACACAGAGACTATTACCTGAAAACAGCATTGAAATACACAGAGACTATTACCTCAAAACAGCATTGAAATACACAGAGACTATTACCTGAAAATAGTATTGAAATACACAGAGACTATTACCTGAAAACAGCATTTAAATACACAGAGACTGTTACCTGAAAACAGCATTTAAATACACAGAGACTAGTACCTGAAAACAGCATTTAAATACACATAGACTATTACCTGAAAACAGCATTTAAATACACAGAGACTATTACCTGAAAACAGCATTCATTTAAATACACAGAGACTATTACCTGAAAACAGCATTTAAATACACAGAGACTATTACCTGAAAATAGCATTTAAATATTTAAATACACAGAGACTATTACCTGAAAACAGCATTGAAATACACAGAGACTATTACCTGAAAACAGCATTTAAACACACAGAGACTATTACCTGAAAACAGCATTGAAATACACAGATACTATTACCTGAAAACAGCATTTAAATACACAGAGACTATTACCTGAAAACAACATTTAAATACACAGAGACTATTACCTGAAAACAGCATTTAAATACACAGAGACTATTACCTTAAAACACACAGAGACTATTACCTGAAAATAGCATTTAAATATTTAAATACACAGAGACTATTACCTGAAAACAGCATTGAAATACACAGAGACTATTACCTGAAAACAGCATTGAAATACACAGAGACTATTACCTGAAAACAGCATTTAAACACACAGAGACTATTACCTGAAAACAGCATTGAAATACACAGAGACTATTACCTGAAAACAGCATTTAAATACACAGAGACTGTTACCTGAAAACAGCATTTTAATACACAGAGACTGTTACCTGAAAACAGCATTGAAATACACAGAGACTATTACCTGAAAACAGTATTGAAATACACAGAGACTATTACCTGAAAACAGCATTGAAATACACAGAGACTATTACCTCAAAACAGCATTGAAATACACATAGACTATTACCTGAAAACAGTATTGAAATACACAGAGACTATTACCTGAAAACAGCATTTAAATACACAGAGACTGTTACCTGAAAACAGCATTTAAATACACAGAGACTAGTACCTGAAAACAGCATTTAAATACACAGAGACTATTACCTGAAAACAGCATTTAAATACACAGAGACTATTACCTGAAAACAGCATTCATTTAAATACACAGAGACTATTACCTGAAAACAGCATTTAAATACACAGAGACTATTACCTGAAAATAGCATTTAAATATTTAAATACACAGAGACTATTACCTGAAAACAGCATTGAAATACACAGACACTATTACCTGAAAACAGCATTTAAACACACAGAGACTATTACCTGAAAACAGCATTGAAATACACAGATACTATTACCTGAAAACAGCATTTAAATACACAGAGACTATTACCTGAAAACAACATTTAAATACACAGAGACTATTACCTGAAAACAGCATTTAAGTACACAGAGACTATTACCT
Source organism: Poromitra crassiceps (assembly GCF_964638095.1). NCBI lineage: Eukaryota > Metazoa > Chordata > Actinopteri > Beryciformes > Melamphaidae > Poromitra > Poromitra crassiceps. Next base: position 4,086,560 of record NC_139644.1, on the reverse strand, counting down.
TAAAACACACAGAGACTATTGCCTGAAAATAGCATTTAAATATTTAAATACACAGAGACTATTACCTGAAAACAGCATTGAAATACACAGAGACTATTACCTTAAAACACACAGAGACTATTGCCTGAAAATAGCATTTAAATATTTAAATACACAGAGACTATTACCTGAAAACAGCATTGAAATACACAGAGACTATTACCTGAAAACAGCATTGAAATACACAGAGACTATTACCTGAAAACAGCATTTAAACACACAGAGACTATTACCTGAAAACAGCATTGAAATACACAGAGACTATTACCTGAAAACAGCATTTAAATACACAGAGACTGTTACCTGAAAACAGCATTTTAATACACAGAGACTGTTACCTGAAAACAGCATTGAAATACACAGAGACTATTACCTGAAAACAGTATTGAAATACACAGATACTATTACCTGAAAACAGCATTTAAATACACAGAGACTATTACCTGAAAACAGTATTGAAATACACAGATACTATTACCTGAAAACAGCATTTAAATACACAGAGACTAGTACCTGAAAACAGCATTGAAATACACAGATACTATTACCTGAAAACAGCATTTAAATACACAGAGACTATTACCTGAAAACAGCATTTAAATACACAGAGACTATTACCTGAAAACAGCATTTAAATACACAGAGGCTATTACCTGAAAACATCATTTAAATACACAGAGACTATTACCTGAAAACAGCATTTAAATACACAGAGACTATTACCTGAAAACAGCATTGAAATACACAGAGACTATTACCTGAAAACAGCATTTAAATACACAGATACTAGTACCTGAAAACAGCATTGAAATACACAGATACTATTACCTGAAAACAGCATTGAAATACACAGACTATTACCTGAAAACAGCATTTAAATACACAGAGACTATTACCTGAAAACAGCATTGAAATACACAGAGACTATTACCTGAAAACAGCATTGAAATACACAGAGACTATTACCTGAAAACAGCATTTAAATACACAGAGACTGTTACCTGAAAACAGCATTTAAATACACAGAGACTATTACCTGAAAACAGCATTGAAATACACAGAGACTATTACCTGAAAACAGCATTGAAATACACAGAGACTATTACCTGAAAACAGCATTTAAATCAAAGGAGACAATAAATACCAAACAGACAAGGCTGTGCAACTGAATCAATAGGGTTAACTGTCTGGGGCTGGGAGAGTGAGAAGGTGTGTGTGTGTGTGTGTGTGTGTGTGTGTGTGTGTGTGTGTGTGTGTGTGTGTGTGTGTGTGTGTGTGTGTGTGTGTGTGTGTGTGTGTGTGTGTGTGTGTGTGTGTGTGTGTGTGTGTGTGTGTGTGTGTGTGTGTGTGTGTGTGTGTGAGAGAGAGCGTGTGCGTGCGTGCGCGTGCGTGTGTGTGCGTGTGTGTATGTGCATGTGTGTGTGTAGACAGAGATTGTGTCGTAAGTGCAGAACTATAATGTCAATCTCAGAGTGTGAACATGTCTGAAGGTATATGCAGAAAGGGAGGGTGGGCGAGAGAGGAGTGGAGGAGGGGTGTCTGGGAGAGAGAGAGAGGGAGAGAGAGAGGCAGGAGAAA